>NC_059349.1:2789612-3089612 GCF_019703515.2 Myxocyprinus asiaticus
TTACAGTTTAAATCATTGGTAATTAGAATACTGTTACATTAGAAAAGTATTTTAATTACTGAAGAGATTACTTTGCATTTTATTGGCATTTGTTTCATTTCATATTTAGTCCTTTCAGGTGGAAAACATTTATCCATATAAATTATGCAATCCAAAGTGCATTTGAACAATGGTGAAACACTTTCTTATGATGTGTTACATTCATACGAGCAGACAGAGAAGTAAGTTTGAAATAAGTTTGGAGCAGAAGAAATAGAATTAAATCTTGTGTAAATTGTCAGCTTTACGCTAAGCTAAAATGCTATTTCTAGCCATTTTACATGCACATGTTACCAGGCACGATCATATTTTTTTTTTTATCAAGAAAATTCACGTTAGATCATAATTTCTTTTTTTCTAGTAAGACCTTTGATATTAGGGCAAAAATCATATTCTTGATAAAAATCTATTTGATTTATCTTGTTTTAGAAACAACACTGCATAAGATATTTAGGTTTTTCAGAGAATGTATTTTTAACGTGTATTTTGTCTTACTGTACTGGCAGAGTTTTTATAGTCAAAAAAAGTTAAACAAATCTACCAGTGCTGAAGAAGTAATCCAGAGTATTTAAAATACATTACTGACCTTGAGTAATCTAACGGACTACGTTACAAATTACATTTTACAGCATGTACTCTGTAATCTGTAGTGGAATACATTTTGTGTGTGTGTGTGTGTGTGTGGAGCATAGAATATCTGGAGCAGTGTTTACTTACAGAGAGAAAGAGATTTTTTGAGGGTACAATGTAGAAACAGCAGTGGAAAGGCGGGTGGGTGAGGGAACGGAGGTTACGCCGAAAGAAAAAGAGGGGAAGTATGTGGTTGACTGGATGAAAGTGTAATCATAAATTGAACAAAGTAGTGATCAGAGACATGTAGAGATGTGACTAGAGCATTGATAGCAATACAATTACGTGTAAAAATAAGATCCAGTTGGTTGCCTGATCGGTGCATTGCAGTAGTGCAAAGCCATTCCGGGTCGAACGAGGCCAGAAGAGCATGAAGTTCAGTGGCTGTTGAAATCACCAAGAACCACAAGCAGGCTGCCATCTTCTGGGAAGGAGGATAGCAGGACATCCAGCTCCTTAAGGAAGTTAGCCAGTTGACCTGGAGGGCGATATATAACAACAGTATGGATTTTTGTAGGTTGTGTTGTAGTTATTACATGGAATTCAAATTAGTTATAGTTGCATAGTGAGGAGACTGGTGAATATGTCCAGTTGTATGGAATTAGCAAACCTGTTCCCCCACTCCTACCGGTATGTTGAGGGGTGTGAATGAAGGAGTTGTTGGAGAGGGCAGCAGGTGTTGCTGTATCTTCTGGGCATGTCCAGGTCTCTGTTAGAGCAAGGATGCTAAGGGCTGACTGTGGCAAAGGCTGGAATGAAGTCAGCTTTGTTCACAGCTGACTGGCAGTTCAAGAGTCCATCCAAAAATGAGGGTGGGGAAGGTGATGATGTGCAGTGGGGCTGTAAAGTTGTGTGAGTTGCGATGTGTCCTGCGTCTGAATCGTGAAAACTGTCTAGAACAGATAACAGGGATGTGTTTGAGGGCACATGTTATGCGTGGAGTATACATAGAGGAATGGATAAGGAAATTGTCAACAATAGTTAAAATAAAAAGATACTTAAGTGCTATTGTGAGTGGTGCCTTGTCGGTGTCCTTGCTCCGTGGACTCGCACAGGTAGACTAGCTGGTCTTTACACAAGTAAGTCTTCACACGAGCAGGGCTTCACACAAAGGCTGTCACTTCTGCTGCCGCTTCCACGTTTGTGTTCACGTCAAATATATATGTGGCTATCACACACTAACACACTACTAAAGAATCCTACTGACACATCGCTTCTCCTGAAATGACTATGGACCATTCAGTTTAAATATCCTACCTGGCATTGGACGTGCCTTACTATTTATCACAACAAAGCAACCACACTTGGCCAACGGAAACTGAGGGTTGCGTGAGATGACAACGCGGGAATAACAACTGAGTTCAGTACTCAGTAAAACAAATAAACTAGCCTAGCAATGAATAATACTCTAAAAGCAAGTGAATACACTACAATAAACACACACTTACACACAATACAGCAGACTCATACTGATAGATCATTTCTCCTTAAATGACTATGGGTCATGCAGGTTAAATATCCTACCTGGGGTTGGATACGCCATACTATTTATCACAGCAAAGCGACCACATGTGACTAACCGAAACTGAGGGATGCTCAAGGTGACAGTGCCGGAACAAACACAGGTTCAGTACACATTAAAACAAACAACTAATCTAGCAATGAGTAATACTCTAAAACAAGTGAACACACTGTAGTAGACGTACATTTAAATAGCTAAACGCGACTTCAACACACAGTAAACAAACACTCCAAACTAGCAATGAATAATACTCTAATTGCAAGTGAAAACACTGTAATAAACACACATGTACACACTACTGCAGACTCCTACTTGTAGATCGCTTCTCTTTTTTTACGTATGGCATAAAAAGGGCACGGCAAACCAATATAAACACATCAACCCTAGTAGGGCTGTAACGATCCATAGAGCTGGATCGATGCATCGATTAAATCACCAACGATGTGATGTAATCGATTCAATGAGTAAACATTGAATATTTTTTTAAGATGCACCTTTGTTTTGAAATTATTGCCAATTATGTCCGCACGCATTTCCGTCAGGCGATGCAGCAACCTTATGATATTCATCTTGCTTTATAAGCGCTAAATAAGCTTCTCATGTGGGACACGGATGTTCGTGGAGTGATTGAAGCATGAAGTTGCGCTCTCCAACCGTGCCGCATCCAACAAATTTTAATTCTACATGAGAATTTTCTATTTTAAAAGGCTATGGAGCAATTCAACCATGTCAAACAACTAAACAGCTCCAATATTTTGAACAGCATTGACGACGGTAATAGAAAACACCTTCCCCACACCAACATCAATTACAAGACTTTTCATATCTTCACATCAACACTCTTACTAAAATATATCACAGTAAACTCTAACAGAATTTTTCAATACAACTGTGGAAGATGTTGCCAAGAAAAAACACGGATAGCACATACCTGTCGTGGGTATGTACAGTTGAAGTCAGAAGTTTACATACACTTAGGTTGAGGTAATTTAAAACTTATTTTTTAACCATTCCACAGATTTAATATTAGCAAACTATAGCTGTGGCAAGTCGTTTAGGACATCTACTTTGTGGATGGCATGAGTAATTTTTCCAACAATTGTTTACAGACAGATTGTTTCACTTTTAATTGACTATATCACAATTCCAGTGGGTCAGACGTTTACATAGTCATCATACCGCTCAGGAAGGAGACGCATTCTGTCTCCTAGAGATGAATGTAGTTTGGTGCGAAAAGTGCGAATCAGTCCCAGAACAACAGCAAAGGACCTTGTGAAGATGCTGGAGGAAACAGACAAGTATCTATATCCACAGTAAAACGAGTCATATATTGACATAACCTGAAAGGCTGCTCGGCAAGGAAGAAGCCACTGCTTCCAAACTGCCATAAAAAAGGGTGAGGCTTGCAAGTTGAAGAACACCATCCCAACTGTGAAGCATGGGAGTGGCAGCATCATGTTGGGGTGCTTTACTGCAGGAGGGACTGGTGCACTTCACAAAATAGCTGGCATCATGAGAAAGGAAAATTATGTGGATATATTGAAGCAACATCTCAAGACATCAGCCAGGAAGTTAAAGCTTGGTCGCAAATGGGTCTTCCAAATGGACAATAACCCCAAGCATACCTCCAGAGTTGTGGTAAAATGGCTTAAGGACAACAAAGTCAAGGTATTGGAGTGGTCATCACAAAGCTCTGACCTCAATCCGATAGAAAATTTGTGGGCAAAACTGAAAAAGTGTGTGCGAGCAAGGAGGCCTACAAATCTGAAAGGAATGAGCCAAAATTCCAGCAACTTATTGTGAGAACCTTGTGGACAGCTACCCAAAACGTTTGACCCAAGTTAAACAATTTAAAGGCAATGCTACCAAACACTAACAAAGTGTATGTAAACTTCTGACCCACTGGGAATGTGATGAAAGAAATAAAAGCTGAAATAAATCTCTCTCTGTTATTATTCTGACATTTCACATTCTTAAAGTAGTGATCGTAACTGACCTAAGTTTTCTATGATTAAATGTCAGGAATTGTGAAAAACTGAGGACTGGTGCACTTCACAAAATATCTTAATTATTTCTGTAGTTATTAATTAATATTTGAATTAATCAATTGAATCTAACTCATTAAAACCTCATATGGGGCTCCAGTAAATGTAGTGTGCTACGTTTAGGAGCAAGTTTGGTTATTAGCAATAATTAATAATTATCAAAGATAATTATTAATTATTAAAATCAGTAGAACATTGATGAGAATCAATGTTAGCTTTTTTAAAATCCTTTAAATCAACAATTATCAAAGATAATCGTTAATTGTTAACATTGATGAAACATTAATTAAAATTAACACTAGCTTATTGATCATTCAAATTCAGTCATCAAAGATCATTATCAATTATCAAAAATCAATAGAATATTAATAAGGATTAACATTGACGGGGCACCACCCTGGAATCAGGGACTAATAACCAAATAGTAAAACAGTCTCAATGTTAGATTGTTTTCTTAGGAAAATTGACATCCGAAGAATATCGATTTTCCGGAAAAAAAACAATGAATGAAGGTTTGAATCCGAGCACTGACATCCCGTCAGCATGCCACAGGCGTATGCAAAACAAACCAAAACACTTCTCTTTGTAATATAAACAAAGTTTATTTATGCAGTAATTTCAATTAATAATTAATACAATGCAGTCAATAAACTTCCGACTTACAACTCCAAACTAAACAGTGATGTGATTAGATATGGAAATAAAAATAATCCTATGACACATAAGGTGTGTGTGTGTGTGTGTGTGTGTGTAAGGAGGGATGCGCACAAAATGGCGGACGTGACTCTCGTGGAGAGTATGTTACGCGAGACTTCCGGCCAGGGAATATGACCATGAATGGGGCGGAGAGAAACCAGTCAATGGTGTCTGGCGTCTACCAGTTACCGCGTGTATCCGCTTGTACGATAGCTTAGGGACAAAGCTGGGCTTTAGCATTTAAGCTATCTACGAGCCAAAATGTGTGCCAGAATGTTTGTGAGGGGTCACGTGCCTGCATGTGTGTGTGTGTGTGTGGTTAGTACGAGAGAGAGAGAGAAGTGACAGACCTAATGCCGATTTCGCGATCGTGGGAGAGAAAGCAGCTGTTAGTTCATCGCTCAGAGACGCGGTGGACGGCTCGTAAACAGTCCCGCGTACTTTGACTATTTAATGGATGAACTCAGTTTACCTGTCTCGCCCGCGATGGCGAAATTGCACAACAGTCCAATTTGGTTGGACCACAATACAGCAAAGCAAAATCGTGATAATCAATACCCTGAGTATTAATAATGAGCGGACATGGCGGTCCGTAAACTGTACAAGCAAAAACCTTGAAACACAAGAATAACACACTATAATATTCTATCTCTGCCCAGACGTAAACCTCTTACTTGAATCGCATGAGGACACAGGTAGAATGTGTTTTACTCCGTCCTTTAACTCTGACCCGGTTCCTTGAGGCTCGGGTGATGACGGGAGGACGTTTCCTCGCTCTGTCGGCGGGCGGTACGGCTGTTGATTCTCGGCGGGCTGGCGGAGAACTCAGAAATGTCGACTTGATTGAAGATGGAAGAGAAATCTTTAATCTCTTCACTTCTGTAGGCAAACGGATGAAGATGCGAATTGCTCGGCGGTCTCCTTCGGATCCTTTAAGAGTGTTCGGTTGAACACAGAGTAATCTCAACTCGTCCAGCGAGATGGAGATTGTATGGCCACAGTTTCAAGTTGGACGTTACTTCCTTGTGCCACGAGGTTTTACCTGAGAGCAGCGATGAAACTGCGTCTACACACTGCAAGCAAAGTTGCTGGAAGCAAATCCCGAAAGCATTTCAGAGGTATTTCAACTCCTGATGATTTCATGGTTTGAGGTGCGTTCTGTTGTGTGCCTCATCCAATAGGAGTTGAGAGTTCGATCCTTTAGTGAGCAAGGCTTCATGGGATTTGTAGTCTGTTTTGGACTTCCTTTGTTTGATTTTGTCGCAATTTTTATCAGTAAGATTTACGACATGGAATGTGGGGGCTTGAGTTATGTTTTTACGACTGTGTTAGGCCTGCCTTTGTCTTCTATCTGAATACATGAGGCCCAACATATTGGATTTACACTTTTCAGACAGCTCAATAAAATATTCAAACTATATTTTGTATTTGTGAGATATAATTGATTGTGTAAAATAGGCACATAATATCGTAATATCGATTGCAGGCCCCTGAATCAAATTGAAATCGCATTGTGGCAGAGGTATCTGGAAACATCGGATTGCTAAAACAAAATTCACAAGTTTACCAAGATATCCTACAGGATAATGTCAGGGTGGCTATGCGCTAGCTGAATCTCAGTTGAATTTGGGTGATGCAGCAGGACAATGACCCTAAACATCAAAATAAATCCACTACAGAATGGCTTCAAAAAAAGAAAATCCACCTTTTGGAGTGGCCCAGTCAGTGCCCAGACCTTAACCAAATAGAGATGTTGTGGAATGACCTCGAGAGCTGAAGCAGTTCAGTAAGGAAGAGTAGTCCAAAATTCATTCTGAATGTTGTGCGGGTCTAATCCACAGCTACCGGAAAGGAGGATCGACCAGTTATTAAATCTAAGGTTTCACTTTTTCCACAGCACTGTGAATGTTCAATGGGACGTGTTCAATAGAGACATGAAAGATTATAATTGTTTCTGTGGTGTTAGCTTAAGCATATTGTGTTTTGTCTATACTTTTATATAGAGAACACATTTTATGACCAATTAATTCAGAAAACCAGCTATCTTGCCACTGTGTGTCTGTAACACAACATTGTATATTCTCAATGCTGGTTACTTTGATATCACAATTGTCCTTCTTGAAATAATTTTTTCATAATTTGTTTTCTCTTTAGACTCGAAGGTGAAAGAGGAAAGTCAAGAACTGAATGAAGAGCAGAAGCTCCATCACTGTCAGAATCCTTCTAATTTCATAAAAGACGACAAATATTTTAGTTTTTCACAGAGTGAAAAAAATGTTAAGCAAGAAAGAACTGAACGAAAAAAAGCCAAAAATCCCTCAACCTCTTGTCAGCCAGGAAATAGTTTCACAGAGAAAAGATGCCTTACAAGTTCCAGAAGAATTCACACCAGAGAGAAGCTCTTCACCTGTCATCAGTGTGGGAAGAGTTTCACAAATAAATCAAAATTTGAGAATCACATTAGAGTTCACTCTGGAGAGAAGCCTTTGACCTGCCATCAGTGTGGAAAGAGTTTCACAAAGAGTGGAAACCTTAAGCGTCACATGAGAATCCACACTGGAGAGAAGCCTTTCACCTGCCATCCATGTGGGAAGAGTTTCAGGCAAAAAGTAAACCTGAAGACTCACATGAGACTTCACACTGAAGAAGAGCCTTTTACTTGCCATCATTGTGGGAAGAATTTTAAATCTCATGGAAACCTTACTATTCACATGCGAGTTCATACTGGAGAGAAGCCTTATACGTGCCATCAGTGTGGAATGAGTTTTATACAAAAAGGAAACCGGGATATTCACATGAGAAGTCACACTGGAGAGAAGCCATATACATGTCATCAGTGTGGAAAGGGGTTTACATTTCAAGGAAACCTTAGTATGCATATGCGAATTCACACTGGAGAGAAGCCTTTCACGTGCCATCTGTGTGGAAAGGGTTTCATGCGTAAAGAAAGAATGAATTTGCACATGCAAGTTCATACTGGAGAGAAGCCTTTCACATGCCATCAGTGTGGAAAGAGGTTTACATTTCAAGGAAACCTTCGTATGCATATGCAAATTCACACTGGAGAGAAACCTTACACATGCCCTCAGTGTGGAAAGGGTTTCACACGTAAAGGAAGAATTAATGTGCACATGCTAATTCACACTGGAGAGAAACCTTACACATGCCAGCAGTGTGGAAAAGGTTTCATGCGGGCAAGCAGTCTCAATACTCATCACTGTTCTGCATTAGAATCGGTCCAAAAACACACCTGAACATTCATGCAAATTAGCCTTACTTGTGTTCCCTTTGTGGAAGAAGTTTTTCAAATCTGCATGGTTTTAAAAAGCACCAAACAATACATACCAGTGAGAAAGCTCATGGATGATCTCCGTGTGGTAACGTCTTTACTAGAGCTTGGGACTTGAAAATGCACCAAAACATTTGTATTGAAAAAAAAAAAAACAGTCATAACTAATAGCAATAATCAGTCTAGTTTAGGCATGTACTAGTTATTATAGTTCAATAGGGTATATTGAAAATGTCATTTATTTCTATATCTTATAACTTAAGGTCTCTAATTTGTTGTGTACACGAATCTGACCGAATAATATGAAATTACCAGAAATGAAATGGAGCAAAATCTTGTACTGAATGATTTAATGAGCACATAGAACATGTTTCATTAATTAGTTTTGATCAGATAAAGGACTTTGAACATTGTATCGACATCATCTCATAATCTGGATTTATTGATGGAAAAATACACTGTTAAAACAAAATGAAACTGTCAGAGAAACATTTATTGTACATTGCATTTACAATTTCTTTAGTCTTTGTTGAACAACTTCAATGATCTCTTCATGACTGCAACAAAAATACTTGAGAGACCAGAGGAATTTGGGTTTCACAAGGACTTTTCTTGACGACAGTGTATGAAGTTTGCATTTACACTGCAGCAGATTATGTGAATTCCCACTGTTGTTAATATCACTTTACTGAGTTTGTCATCTGATCTAAATGCATCATGTTCTCACTTAGCAGTGCACATATTTATTGTTTGCCTATGTAATTAAATTTGGAGTGACTACAGATACTGCAGACTCATCTAAACCGATACAATGATCACTACCTTCTGAACATACATGAATGAATGAACATCAATCTGTGCTCAACACAGTTCAATTTGTGCTAATAAAGCTCCAATATGTATTATCTGTAGCATTTATCAACTGCAAAAAAAATATATAAAGGTATATGGAACAATCAGAAGTTGCTGGAAAACTGGCATTTAACCACCTGTAAAAGGTTTAGGGGTGGTTCTAAGGGGGGTAGCAGTGGGGCCAGTGTCCCCGTTCATAAAGCCTGGCCAGTGGCCCACCTAAATTTAAGTGGAGATAAGAGGGGTAAAGTAAGTTTTAAGTTCGATATACACAATTTGTCCATAATTCATGGACGTTTTAACTCCTCCATTCCATATTGTACTTGTTTATATGAAAGCTTACCATTGTTTAACAGTGGCATTTTTAATGAGAAAGCCATTACCACAGGTAAGACCATGGATGGCTCCACATTACTGTGGTTTAATGTCGATAGCCTTTATTAAAAAATTAAATAAAATAAAAATACTATAGTATTTGTTATACACATTTAGAATCTTTTAACTACAGTTGTAATAAAAATAAAGTCTAATAGATTCACTCTAATAGATTATATAAGAATCTATTCAAGTTTCCAGTTAGATTTACTGCAGTAAAAAAAAAAAAAAAAAAATTTTTTAGTAAGAATGATGATGTGTATTTTAAAAACTGGTGATGTGTATTTGTCGTCTCTTTATCTCGTCGGTGCTATTTATAATGTAGGGGCTGTCTAGCAGTTTGAGAGTTTTGACTTTCTCCATATAAAGCTTTATACTAAAATGTTCTCTGTAGAATTCAAATGGGTCACATATGTTTTGTGGTCTCCGCCTGCATCACGCAAGTTTCACTCTGTGTTGTCCCAGAGCTCTGGTGATGAGAGATGTGCACTGCGACGGTTTCTGCAAAAGCACGCTTCATTTGCCCCACGCAGATGCGCATGTAAGTTATAAGAGGCATATTTATTGCTTATAAAGCTTAACTCGGGAGTTACACTGCCAATTTCTACCTGCATTTGGCAGGTTGGTGGGTGTTAATTTCAAACCCTGGTCTGAGGTATGACATACTTGCCGATACAGAAAGGTGGAGGGATACCAACTCCCTGGGACTCTTTGTTTTATTGCCACATAACTGTTTACAGCTTGCCGAAATAACAGGAGTACTGCGTAAACATGAACAATTGTAATAGAGGGATTGTGATTCATGGAATATGATTCATGGAATAGCTTTCCCTTGTGAATGTGTGTGATTGTGTATTTACCCCCTCGAGGCTTGCTGTAGAAAGTGTATGTCCAAATGTTGCTTTCAGTGAGTAAAGACATTACTTTCACTAAAAACAGACTGTAGTGCCTCTGCTTTCTTATTTCATTGGTCATTTTAGGGTTGGAGAAAAATGCTTGGTGATGGAATCACTAGGGATTGCAGTCAGCGTTTGTGATGATATGCGGGTATGTGTCCGATCGCTGATGAAAACATTCAGACCTGCATGATGACTCCATTATTAATCTAATTGACTCCAATTGTATTAGACCTCGAATTAAGGTTGAGATTCCAATCATTACTTGAGATTTGATCTAGATTTTGATTCTTGATTATTCTAGTTAATTCTACACTTTAATTGTGCTCGTTCATTTGTAATCCTGTTGCTTAGGGTCTCGTTCTGGCCGAGTACACAGATCCGATGACTAATACTGTTTAGAATGATTACTACTGCAGCTTATCTATTTCTAAACAGGTGTTTTGCTTAGTTCTATAGATCTTTATACACTTAACTAACTTAATATGACCTCTAGACAGAGGTAAATGACTAATACTATTTGAATAAGGCCGACCAACATACCATTACCCAAATAATAGTTTTGCTTGATTCTATAGTTTCCTATCACACTTGACTAGAATAATATAAGCATTAAACAGAGGTCATGACTAATACAATTTAGATGGGTTGATCAACATTACATTGTCCCATATAGTACTTTCTTTTTGCCTTTACAGTGTATTACACTTTATTAAAGCCAAATAGTTAGTCAGAAAGCTAAGATCTCAGTTGGCGTGCCTCATGCTCCATCAAATGCTGGGCCTTAGTGTGTAATAACCCTAGTCACTGATTTGCTGTAACATGGATTTAACGTAATTTACTAAAGCACAAATGACAGTTTAAACATTTTTTAGTCAGCTAAACATGTATTATACCAGTTACATAATTCATCAAATTCAGAAATAATCAACACACAACATCCAATGCTCAAAGATGAATCTTAAAAGTAAGAGATGCATATCTGACTTCATAGTAAGACTTAGTTTTGTGTGTTCAAAACACAAGCACCATGGGGCTCATCTGGCTACAAACTCCCACCGACTACATTGCAAGCTTGTCTTAAATATTCAGACAGAATAAACATCATCAGCCAATGGTAAACAATAGGAATCTGGGAGTGAATGGGTTTCGATGACCCAGGTTGAGCATAAAGGAGGTAGTTTGGATGAGAGACCAGGGGCAGTTGGGTTATCATTTATTCCACATCTGCTGTGGGAATGAAACCAATGTACCTGTCGCACTGAGACCTTTTAAATAATACCAAACATGTAGAATCAAATTCTTTGCTTACATAGGATGAGGTACTTTTGTACATACAGAATTTAGGTGAAATTGAGGTGATTGCGAGTTGTAAGAAAGAGAAGGGGGGAGGGGAGAGAGGAACAGATGTGAAGATACAACAACGAAGAGTGAGTTTTACGATCCTTGCATTGTAGGGTGTTTTACCTCAGGTGGAGATGTTAATTGTATGATAATGTCCATGTGCCTGTACTCACAAAAACTCATTGCCTCCCCAGTGAGCTGTGCCCCCTGATTTCACACATCTGGGCACCTGCCTTACAGAGGTAATTTTTGTCAAACATTCACTGTCATTAATTTGATCTTTTGCACTGATATGATCCGTTCACTTTTTAGTTTATTAGAGGTAGCTGACACGAAACTCCTTTGAGAAGTTGGCGTGTCCTGTGGCATGTCCTCCATCAAAAACATTGTAAACAGCATTTTCTACATTTTGTATTATTATGCATGCAGCTTTTATGACCTCATAGTAATTGAGTTGCTACATGCAATATTATTTTTGCTTTGATAAAAAAAAAAAAAAAAAAAAAAAAATTATTACACTGCAGGACTATTTAAAATGAACTAATGACGAAAATGTATTTAAAAATGGCAATATTGACCATTAGACCTGTAAACATTTCTTAAACTGCATAAATTCTAACAAAAATCTTGTCCTTCGTTTTATTCAATCATTTGTCATCTAAGAACAACATGGCAACATGGCTTATGGTTTGTGTGCAAACCCAGAATGTTAGGGTTTACTGACTCGAACATTTGTCATGAGCCTTTTTCTTAATAATTTTTCATCATCATTTTTACTCAGTTTTGGTTGGTAAATCTCAACAAACATTTTGTTACACCCGCAGCGCCTGCCATCTCCCCAGGATGCTGCCAGAGTGTGTTTCCTTCATTATATCACTGCTGTCAGGCAAACCTCTAGACTGGGTTACCGCAGTTTGGAGTCAAGAAAACATCTTAAAGGGTTCTTTGTCTCACTGACTAACTCACTTGCGGGACGTTTTTGAGCACTCCAAGGGTGGTAAGGACCCTGGAGAACTTCTGTTGTGTCAAAAGCAGAATAATATGTCAGCCGCTGACAGAATGTGTCACTTTTAATTGACTATATCACAATTCCATTGGGTCAGAAGTTTACATAGCCATCATACCATTCAGGAAGGCGACGCATTCTGTCTCCTAGAGATGAACGTAGTTTTGTGCGAAAAGTGCAAATCAATCCCAGAACAACAACAATGGACCTTGTGAAGATTCTGGAGGAAACAGGTAGACAAGTATCTATATCCACAGTAAAATGAGTCCTATATCGACATAACCTGAAAGGCTGATCAACTAGGAAGAAGCCACTGCATCAAAACCGCCATAAAAAAGCCAGACTACAGTTTGCAAGTGCACATGGGGGCACTGTTTGGCCATAGTGACCATCGTTATGTTTGGAGTTAAAAGAGTGAGGCTTGCAAGCTGAAGAACACCATCACTGCTGTCCCTGGGCAGTACGCTGTCAGAGCCAAAGCTTCGGATTTAGACCAATTGACTCTGTATCCTGAGAACTTAGAAAAGGAATTAATAATTCTGTGGAGGAAAGGCATAGATCTAGTGGGGTCGGAGACGAATAATAAAATATCATCTGCATAAAGCAAAAGCTTATGTGCCATACCTCCTGCCACTACCCCTGAAAAATAATCTTCCTTTCTTATCACGGTTGCTAATGGATCCAGGGTAAGACAGAACAATAATGGGGAAAGAGGGCAACCCTGCTGGGTGCCCCAATCCAGAGTAAAATATTTTGAAATGAATCCATTTGTTTGTACCGCCGCTACCGGGTGTCTATAACTTAATCCATCCAATAAAAGTATTCCCAAACCCATATATTTCCAAAATCTTAAAAAGATAATCCAATTCTACCATATCAAACGCCTTTTTCGGCGTCAAGTGAGATGGCAGCGACCGGAGTCTGATCATTCGCCACTGACCACATAATATTGATGAAACGCCTAATGTCGTCAGAAGAGCTGTGGCCCTGAATAAACCCCACCTGATCTATATGTATAAGAGATGTCATAACTTAATCTGTTAGCCAGAATTGTTATCAATATTTTTACGTCTAGCTGGATCAGGGAAATTGGACAGTAACTTTTACACTCGCTTGGATCTTTGTCCTTTTTAAGAGTCAGCATTAGTGCAACAATCAAACCCCAAACTTCCCCCCGAATCGAACAAATAGAAAAAAGAAAAATGTGCGCATTAACCCCGCGCACGACAGCGCCAACCGGCATCCATCCCTCTAAACTCAAACAGTCCATGTACGCCTATGAGAGCCCCTGCGACAACTTTGCCGTCGGATTGCTCAAGTCCAGTGATTCTATGCAAATTTTGTGAGACAGAATTACACAACAGAAGATAATCTATAAAACAAACTCCAGCCAATAAGTGGAATAAACACACAGAACATGTAGATTCATCCACATAACTGCCCCCAAGGTGTGTTCCTCCACAAAACAAGCTCCAGCTGCTAGGCGGAACCAGCACACACACAAAAAAAAAAAAGCTGTTCAGGTTCCTCGGGCAGTCAAACGAATGTTCAGTGAGCTGGCCCAATTGACTGCTACATGAGTGCAACAAATAACCCAATCACTCCAATGTCCTGCAAGAAATACTCCACAAAACAAACTCCAACCAATAGGAGGCATAAGCACAAAGAACATGCAGATTCATCCACAACACTGTCCCAAAGGAGTGTTATTCCACAAAACAAACTCCAACCGCTAGGCAGAACCAGCCCAAAAAAAAACAAAAAAGGTGCTCAGTTTCCTCGGATGGTCAAGTGAATATCAGGCTCACTTGGCTGCAACATGAGTATCACAAAATAACTTACTCAGTCCATTGATGTTATGAAGGACATGGCTTGCTGGGGACATCAGTGCAAAAGCGATCTTCCGTTGATGTAAGAGTTTCTTGCATTCCTTGAATCGATCATGTTTCTCTCTTGTCGAATTCGCAAAGTCTGGGAACAAGAAAATGCTGTGGTTCTTCCAAGAAAGCCTTCCTTTACTCCTCGCCTCGTGTAACACGAGATCTTTATCGGATGATCTCAGAAATTTGGTTAGAATTGATCGGGGCCTGTCTCCCTCAGCGGATTGCCGAGCCGGAACTCTGTGAGCTTGCTCGATTTCCAGTTTAAGGCCTGTTATGTATACTCGGAAAGAGCCCGTCCAGGAATTCCACCATATTCTGACCCTCTGCTCCTTCAGGAATTCCAACAATTCGGACGTTATTCCACCGGTTACAGTTCTCCAAATCTTCCAGCTTCCCCCAGACGTGCTCCAAATCCACCCTGGTCGCTAGCGGATTAGCAGCTTATTCCCTCTTCGATGCAGATAATCGATCCATTTCTCGACATCCCCCACTCTTGTAACCATCTCAGTGAATTTTGTCTCCATGGCAGTGATCGATCGACGTATTACAGCAAGCTCCTCCAAGTCAGCAACGACTTTTGTCAACATTGCCGACACGTTCATCAATTCTCGCCGAATTTCCTTCACCTCACCGGCCAAATCAGCTCCCAGGCTTGCAGCCTGCTGCTCGGGGGCTTCAACTGGAGCACGTAAGTGTCTTTTAATGTCTCCAGAGCCCAATGATCTTGAATTCTTTGACATATCGTCTTCCTAGAACAGTTAAGAATCAGGGTGTATCAAATCTCACCGGTTTATGACACAAAAAGTATTAAAACTAGCAAAGTGCACAGAGCTCACCGTTCACACGTCTGAACCTTGCATGGCACCGCGCGATTCCCAAGTTAAAATAACCTTAATTACTAGCATAGATAAATTAGTAGAGGTTGGTTGTTTTCTTTTTTTGTAACAATACTATTAACCTACTGTACATGTTTAGTTGATTTTTGCATTTATTTCTTCAATGTATAGTTTATTCCCCATTCTGCTTCTTAAATATTGTCTTGTTTTTCTAGCAGCAGTGCTTGGCATGGACAAAAACCCAGCTAACAATTTTTGGTTCCTAGAACATTCTGGGAACATTAGTTTTTGTTCCCTATCTGTCACTCACTCGACGTTGTGTCGATGTAATGACACTAGGGGTCACTCTTGGGAGCTTTGAGAAAAGGCCAATGAGAATTGGCGAGTGGAATTTGCATGCCACTCTCCCGGACATACGGGTATAAAAGGAGCTGGCTCGCAACCACTCGTTCAGATTTTCTCTTCGGAGCCGTGCGGTTCTATTCATTGAGTTGAATTCATCCGCCGAGTTCATTCACCTCATCTGCTGGATTTACGGTGCATTTCAGCGGCTTCTCCCCCTCTGCACCGGTGGAGTGCAGAGAACGCCCCTGGGCGCTTCAGCAGGCTAAAAGAGTATATTCTTTTCCTAAAAAGGGTCAACTGGGAAAAGAGCAAGCTCTCCCCAGTTCAGAGCATCTCTTTTCTCAGTTTGGAGTTGGACTCAGTCTCGATGACGGTGCGCCTCACGAGCGAGCGCGCGCAGTTGGTGCTGAACTGTCTGAAGGTGTTCAGACGAAAAACGGCGGTCCCACTGAAACTTTTTCAGAGGCTCCTGGGGCATATGGCGTCCTCAGTGGTGGCTACACCGCTCGGGTTGATGCATATGAGACCGCTTCAGCACTGGCTTCAGCCTCAAAGTCCTGAGATGGGCATGGCGCCGCGGGACACATCGCGTGGTCATCACGCCGATCTGTCGCCGCCTCTTCAGCCCTTGGTCGGACCTGCCATTTCTACAGGCTGGAGTTCCCCTAGAGCAGGTTTCCTGACGCGAAGACTCCCAGAGATGCGCAGTCGGATCGGTACTTTCCTTCCTGCAGGAGAGACTGGAGGGGTGGCTGTCCCCCTCCACCTTGAAGGTGTATGTAGCCGCTATATTGGCACATCACAATGCAGTTGACGTAAGTATTTGGGGAAGCACAACTTGATCATCAGGTCCCTGAGAGGCATTAGGAGGTTAAATCCCCCCAGACTGCGCCTCATCCCCTCGTGGGACCTCTCTGTGGTCCTTCGGGGCCTACGGGGAGCTCCATTCGAGCCCCTGGAGTCAGTTGAGCTAAAGGCACTCTCCTTGAAGACTGCCCTCCTGACTGCGCTCACATCCATCAAGAGGGTAGGGGACCTGCAGGCGTTCTCTGTCAGCGAAACGTGCCTGGAGTTCGGTCCGGGCTACTCTCACGTGATCCTGAAACCCCGACCGGGCTATGTGCCCAAGGTTCCCATGACCCCGTTTAGGGATCAGGTGGTGAACCTGCAAGCGCTGCCCCAGGAGGAGGCAGATCCAGCCTTGGCGTTGCTGTGTCCGGTGCGTGCTTTGCGCGTCTATTTTGGATCGCACGCAGAGCTTTAGAAGCTTTGAGCAGCTCTTTGTCTGCTTTGGTGGATAGCGGAAAGGGAGCACTGTCTCCAAACATAGGATCGCCCATTGGGTCATTGACGCCATCGCGATGGCATATCACGCCCAGGACGTGCCGTCCCCCTTGGGGCCATGAGCCCACTCTACTAGGAGTGTGGCGGCCTCCTGGGCCCTGACCAATGGCGCCTCTTTAGCAGACATCTGCAGAGCAGCGGGCTGGGCATCACCCAATACCTTTGCGAGGTTTTACAATCTCCGGGTTGAGCCGGTCTCGTCCCGTGTGTTATCAGGTACGAGCAGGTAAGTTCCGGGACAGCTGGCCAGGTGTACTGGGTTTGCGGAGTAACTGTGCTAACTAGGCCTTCGGGTGGGGTGCGGTCTCCGCGGTGTCGTCCCTTTGGGAGTGACACCCCCCCGACGCAGACACTTATGGCCCCCAGTCGGTTAACGATTTCCACTCTTTTTGGGGTGAAAAAAGAAGAGAAGAGGCCACGGCTGGGCTAGCCTGTCCCCTTTTTTTGGGCAGTCGACTTGTCCCCGAGAGACGGGGACTGTTCGATGCTCGTAGGAGCGTTGGGAGAGGTTACGTGATGGCCTGGTGTGCTGGCTACGAGACACACAGCAGTCTGCCCATCTCACACCGCCAGTCCACGTAACACAGTTCAGTCCTTGTGGCATTTTGAATAGGGACCCCTAGTGCCACTACATCGACACAACATCGAGTGAGTGACAGATAGCAACATTATGCAAACCGTCTTGGTTACTTTCGTAACCTCCGTTCCCTGATGGAGGGAACGAGACTTTGTGTCCCTCTTGCCACAACACTGAACTACCCGCTGAAATAGCCGGGACCTTGTCTCGGCTCCTCAGCATAAAACCTGAATGAGTGGTTGCATACCAGCTCCTTTTATACCCGTATGTCCGGGGGAGTGGCATGCAAATTCCACTCACCAATTCCCATTGGCCTTTTCTCAAAGATCGGAGGTGTTTGGGGCTCCCAAGCGTGACCCCTAGTGTCACTACATTGACACAATGTCTCATTCTCTCCATCAGGGAACGGAGGTTACGAAAGTAACCAAGACAAACCGTTCCCCGAGGGGACATCCCTAATGTTCTCTTTTGGTTAGCAACAAAAGTTTTTCTTATTATTTATTTGTTTATTACGAAATAGAATGTTCCCTGTTGCATTTGGAGAATGTTCCCCTAACATTCTCCTAACATTCAATTAACCTCTATATTCAGGTAACTTTCTGCAACCCTTCTATAATCAGTTATGTAATCTGATTATATAGTCAATAATCAGTCTACTGTCCATCTCTTCTTCTGATCCATTATTTAATTTATCATTAAAATAAGATAAACACATCACCACACATAAGATGGAGGATTAAATGAATGTGGTAGATTTAATTCTTCCATAAATATGAGTTGTTGGAACATGTATTTATTTTTATTTATTTTATCATTGTCACAATACTGAAAAACTGAGCCCAGATTTTGTTTCCTAAAACTGCACTGTAGGCTTTAAATGTAGACATTGATGTCTCTCTCTCTCTCTCTCTCTATATATATATATATAGATAGATAGATAGATAGATACACACACATATTGTGCAAAATAAGAGTCTTTTACTGCCTGATAAAGGTAATGTAAAAAATATATATAATTTATATATATAGTATCTTAATGTGGTTTAAGAATCACTGGGCAGACAGCCCTGACATTCTAAACAGCACTGGTGAAGAAAAGACGAGAATCGGTATTTGGACAGAAATTACACATCAAATGATTCATATATATATATATATATATATATATATATATATATATAACATACAGTATATAATGGTAAGGAGGTGTCAACTTAATTTTTATTGCAATTTATTGCTAAATAAAACGAATTGTAGTTTTATTTATAGGCTAAATGTGTTTAGGTTACAGTTTTCCCCCATAAACAAAGCTTGACAAACCACCCATAGTCTACATATGTTTTATGCTAACTATTATATTAATACAACTATGTAAAATATTCAAAAAGACAAGTACAAAGTAAAATCAAGGGCTTTACATTTTGAACTTCATGAATTGTGGACCAAGCTTTTGGTTTCCTCCTGTGTAAAATCTCACTATAAAAAATGAAATTGAATTTTATCACACTTACAGTTTTTTTTTTTTAGTCACAGATACTACAAAATGTAAACATTTCTTTAATCTACATAAAAACATTTTAGACCAATAACATTCGCCCAAATGTTGTCCCAACTAGCCTAAGTTTAAGTTTGCACATCAGTTCTTTTACATTGCTGTTCTGTTCTAATACTCTCTGATTTTAGGGGTAAATGTGATTTTGTTTTCAAATATTCCAAGAGATGGTCTTAATCTACACTTTCACTTTCACATTTGAATTTCAGATGTGAAAGTGGGGATTTATAGTAAAAAAAGGACTAAAATATTGATCTGTTTCTCACCCACACCTATCATATCACTTCTGAAGATACAGATTAAACTGGAGTCGTATGGATTACTTTTATGATTCCTTTGTGATTTTTGGAGAATGAAAGGTCTGATCACCATTCACTTGCATTGTAAAGACCTACAGAGCTGAGATATTCTTCTAAAAATCTTTATTTGTGTTCTGCAGAAGAAAGTAAGTCATACACATCTGGGATGGCATGAGACGCCATAACCATCCTGTTTTTAATATGCGTGTTAAGTTGAAGTTCAGTTTTGAAGACGCTGCATTCTTTTCCATTTAGCTGCACTCTTTCTAGCTGTTTGAAACACTCGCCTACTGTATATGTGCTGCTTCAGCGCGTTGAGTCCACTGCCACACGTCTGGTGTGTGTGTGTGTCTCCCCAAGTGTTCGCTCCTGTGGGGAAAGCCATGATGCTCCGTATTGTTGTTGCTCTGTTGATTCATGAAGTGTTCCATTCAACTCGGAGAGTCTGAATTTCCATCTTTCAACTGGGGAAAGTGCAAACAGAATGACACTATGTCTGACATCTAACTTGGAAACTTGTGCGGAAATCATCAACTCCCATTTCGTCGAGATGCAGGTGTGTGTTACTTCACGCAAACTTGGCACCCAGGGCAGGGAGGTTTACAGTCAGTGACAAACACTTTTATTAAATAAAATCCATTAACGAGTCAAGGTTCTTACATTAAATGATAATAAAACGTGTTTAGCAAACGTTTTGCAGAGACAGGTGTTCAAAACATGGTTAATTACACTCTCTTTTGATTATCGTAACGATAGCATTGCAGTGTCATATATCAGTTTGGTTGCTATGAGACGTTTCTGACAATCAATGGACCCCTCAAAATCACAATGTAATCAATCTCAGAATTAAAAATAAGCTCCCTCTTTGACATGTTTGTGTTTAGTTGTCAGGTAATTGTCACTGAATTTCGAAATAAGTGAGAAGTCACATCATGCATGATCACCATCGATCATCGTTTTCATGATCGATCATTGCTGCCACGTCCGAGTATCCGAGTACTTGAGTACTCATGCCCATCCCTAGAATAGGTCATGAATAAATTATTTTTAGGGGCTTTTTCACTGTCCTTTTGATGCTTCACACTCTGTCCAGTAGGTGGCAGAAATGCACCAAAAGGAGGTTTGCCAACCATCATTAAACTTCAGAAGAAGCAAATGCCTCGTTTCCAAACAAGCTGGAAGCAGGAGATCAGTGTGTATTGTAAAGATGGAGTTTATTAGGTGACAGGAGCTCCCAGTGTACAACAATACAAAAACAATACAAAAACAGCAGCAAGACATAGATAATAATAAAATAAAATAAATACATTTTAAAAAATCATGACAGCACAAATAGCCTGAGAAACTTTGTCCAATCCAATGCTATCTAGAACAATCCCTCCCCCTAGTGTCTGGCTGTGTTCTAACTGGTGCTCATCATGCCTTCACAGAGTACTTCAAAAGGAGCACAATCCATGCTGTAGGTTCAATTCCAAACAGATTTTCTGATTAGAATCACTTAAAATTAGTTTTGACTTACTATTATCACCTTTTAGCCTTCTGAAGCTCTCACAGTCTTCGTATGGAGTAGGGCATAGGAATGATGACTTCTAAATAAGACATGCTGACGCCGAATCTGGACGAACTCGCTGGAGTTTACTTCTATTTTTCTGCAGACGGAGGTTTCTTGGATATACCGCTCGAGTAAGTGTTCTTTATTATTTATGCTTAGTGTATTGAGATTCAAAACGTGGACAAATTAGCTTCTACTCACTTGTTTCACATTCATCTGTATTTGCACAACGGACCCAGTCTTGTCCTAACATAAACAAAGTCCCCGCCCTACAATTGTTTCTCGTTCGAAAAGCTGCTTCACTTGGAAATACGTCACAATACAGAATTAAAGTCGGTCATAACTTCCGTTTCAAGGCGACTTTAATTTCTGAAATCACAAACAATTTAGAGCAGGGGTGTGTGGGTCACTAAAAAACTAAAAACAAAACACGATCGTAGAAATGTAATCTTTGTATCCATACTGGTTTCGCAAATATTTGAAAAATAAATAAAAAAATTTAATAATAAAAAAAAAAAAAAAAAAAACAACAGGTCAATGTTTATTATTATTAATTATAATAAAAAAATTCCCAAAATGACAGTAGTATGATAACTGACAACTGATAACTGATAAAATTTCAGATAAATGACAGTACTGTAACAATAAAATGACACTCTCTTACATATTAAGGAAAATAAAAAAATAAGAATAAGAAAAAGAAGATTTTTCTTCAATTAATATACGATACAGTAAGATGCAAAGTTAGGGGTTTTACAGCACAAAGAATTTCTCAATAACCTTTTGTAAAGTTTCTTTTGTCTTATTGACAAATAAATTTAAAGACGTCTTCAAAAGTTCAATTTCTAACAAAAATAAGTGACATTTTGTTTGGCAGTTAGCACATTGTTACTTGTACAGTGCCTTGCGAAAGTATTAAAGATGTCACATAATTAGTTGATTAAGGTCCACCTCTGTGCAATCAAAGTGTCATATGATCTATCACATGAAGTCAGTATAAATACACCTGTTCTGAAAGGCACAGGCCACAAAGTTGTGGAGAAATATTGATCGGGGTTGGGTTAAAATAAAATATTCCAAACTTTGATCATCCCACGGAGCACCATCAAATCCATTATAACAAAATGGAAAGAATATGGCACCACTACCAACCTGACAAGAGATGGCCACCCACAAAAACTCACAGACTGGTCAAGGAGGGCATTAATCAGAAATTCAACAAAGACACCAAACACTGAAGGAGCTGCAAAGATCCACAGTGGAGATGGGAGTATCTGTCCATAGGACCACTTTAAGCCGTACACTCCACAGAGCGGGGCTTGATGGAAGTGGCCAGAAAAAAGCCATTGCTTAAAGAAAAAAATATGAAAACACATTTCGCCAAACAGCATGTGGCAGACTCCCCAAACACATGGAAGAAAGTTCTCTGGTCAGATGAGACTAAAACTGAACTTTTTGGCCATCATGGGAAATGCTATGTGTGGCACAAATCCCATCACCCTGAGAATACCATTCCCACAGTGAAGCATGGTGGTGGCAGCATCATGCTGTGGGGATGTTTTTCATTGGCAGGGACTGGAAAACTGGTAAGGATTGAAGGAAAGATGGATGGCACTAAATACAGGCAATTCTTGAGGAAAACCTGTTTCCGTCTGCCAGAGATTTGAGACTGGGATGGAGGTTCACCTTCCAGCAGGACAATGACCCTAAACATATTGCTAAAGCTACACTGGAGTGATTTAAAGGGAAACATTTAAATGTATTGGAATGGCCTAGTCCAAGCCCAGACCTCAATCCAATTGAGAATCTGTGTCATGACACCAATGCAACCCACCTAACTTGAAAGAGCTGGAGCAGTTTTGCCTTGAAGAATGGGCAAAAATCTCAGCGACTTGATGTACTAAGCTAAGTGAATGCAATGACAAATATACTGGCAACGTTGCTGGTACGAAAATATATTTTGTTCGTTGGAACGTACTCGCCACATTCCAGCAACGTGCAATAAAAATGATGCCACGACAAATATGGGAATCACAAAATTATGTAGGTACAACATAATTTGGTACAGTATGACGCTGTGACAAATATGGTCCGCAACTGTGTTAGCTGGGTTTTCATAAAAATGTAAAAATATTGATGTTTAATTATTTAAATTCAACAAAAAATTATTCAAAACAAAATGTGCATTCAAGATATACGTTATATCAGTGTGTGTGATCCCTGGCAATTGAACCCATGATCTTCATGTTGCTAGTGCCATGCTCTACCAGTTGGGCTATATACCTCAAACATCTTTAGCCATCTTTACTCTAGGCATGCCTCTGTGTGAGTTTTTGATGGTTAGATTACCATCTGAGAAACAAAATTGCAGTTAACCGGTTTTAAAATTATCTGCATATTTTCTTATCATGCAACAGCACTTTTTGCGGGTAAAACTGCATAATCACGTCATTCCTACTTTACACTGCAAAGGTGGCACAGTAGTTGCATATTAAAGGAATAGTTCACCCAAAAATGAAAATTCTCTCATTATTCACTTGCTTTGATGCCATTCCAGATGTGTATGACTGTCTTTCTCCAGCAGAACACAAATTAAGATTTTTAGAAGAAGATAGAGCTCTGTCAGGTCCTTATAATGGAAGTACACAGGTGCCAGCACTTTGACGGTCCAAAAGTCATATTTAGGCAGCATAAAAGTAATCCACACTACTTCAGACGATCAATGAATGTCTTCTGAAGCAAATCAATATGTTTGTGTAAAAAATAAATCAATAATTAAAACTTTATTAACTTTTAAAAAGTGCTTCCTGCCAGCAGCTGACGCGAAGCGTGACGTAAGCATGTTGGCGAGTTCATGTGAGAATTCGGAAGCACCGCTTATTTACAACAGAAGAACAAATGTCACGTGAGAGTTTGGCCATTTCAAATTATGAGGACCTGACAGAGCTCTATCTTCTTCTAAAAATCTTCATTTGTGTTCTGCTGAAAAAAGACAGTCATACACATCTGGGATGGCATCAGAGTAAGGGAATAATGAGAGAATTTTCATTTTTGGGTGAACTATTCCCTTAAGTGGCATTTAAGTATATTTACACAGACTGTTTAATGCTGCTCATAGGTGGCATAAATGCATTTACAAAGCAATTACATTTGCATAAATAGTGTTATGAGATTAATGTTGTAAATATAAAATTATGAATATAGAAATAATCATAGTTTCATAACTAAATAATGAAATATATGCTCTATCATGACAACAACAAAGTTAAGGCTGCTTGTGGTGATGGGGGTGTGGCCGAGCGACGTCTGTGGAGAGCAAGGCCGAGAGAGTGAGTGCGGTAAGGGTTGACACATGTGGGACATCACCTCTAACAGCTGTTTTGTGTTTGCAGTGAGAGCAGAGAGTGATTTAAAGGGCGATCCAGACCGCCGGAGGGGAGAGAGAGAGCTAAGCCTGCACGTGTGTGTGTGTGTGTGTGTGTGTGTGTGTGCGTGTACAAAAAAACATTATACACCTTAAAAAAAAAAAAATTAAGATACCTTTTAAATTTGATTTGCTGTTTCCCACTTCCTCCTTGAGAGAGTGAAAGAACCTTGTCACACTGCTCTAATGTTGCATTTCATTTACACAGAATTTAAGCAGTATCAGAACTGTCTTTTATACTAGAGGCTGAAGTGGGTCAGATGAGGCATAATTTAATCTGGTTTTTATGCTGCCTTGTGTCTTGTGCTGTCAGTCACTAGTATTTTTTTTAATCGTGATTAATCACATTTTTTTTTTGTAGTTAATTGTGATTAATCGCAGATTTTAAAAGTGCTGAAATTTAACACTACATATACTGCTTTTCTTGTCAAAATACTTTCATTTTCTTAAGAAATGAAAACAAAACAATATGTAACAATATAATGCTTTATTAACATTTTCCAAACAAAGCCTTCCACAGTATAAAGAGAGAAATGCACTAAAATAGCATCAATTCAAGTAACTTTAAACGTTTCCCAAAGCCTAAGTGGGAGTTTGACTAATTGAAAGAACTAGTTTCCCCATTGTTTGCATATTCATTGCAATGGGCATTAAATCTCTTAAACTCTCATCCTCCACAATATTAATCTGCCTGTAGACTGTGGCTATCCACTTTGTTACAGCAATCTCGAAGCTGTGTTCATGATTCGCGTTAGAGCGTCAATGCCAGCATCAAGCGCTGCTTTGAAATCCACACAAAGAGCATTTGCAGTATACTTCAGGTGTGCGTGTTGCTGATCGCTCTATGCACAGTATGTGTGACGCAAATAGCGTCATCAGCACAGCTGCTGCGCTGGCCATTGACTGTACTAAAAGAGTGTCACAAAGCAGTTGTTGTGCCCATGTGTCGAACGTGTTCCTATTTGTTCACGGTTATACTCAGAAAGGCAACGCGGTCAGCCGGGCTCGATCCGATCCGGTGTTGTGCCGAAATCGGTGACCTAGAGAAATTTGTGACTAGAGGTCGCTGTTCATTAAATGTTCACGAGAGAATGCACCTGGCGCTCATGCATGTCATCATGAGCGCGCCTGGAGGAGAGTGTGTTGACGTGCTGCAAAGAAAGCTGACTCGCCGAGTGAACTGTGAAAAACAGATTCCTTTTCTCATTTAATATGGTTATTTGACGAGTGCTATTGCATTATCTATTTCTTATCATGATTTCTTTCACTTTATCTCCAAAAATGAGTATCCTCTTTCTGCAACTAAGTCACATAGGTTTATAATTCGAAGAAGAGCATCCAATTATGTTCTTCAATTGAGTCGCTAATTAGCATTTACATAGGTCTTACATAGGTATATAGGAACTGTAAAATGGGTATTTCTGTGTCAAAATTTTTAGTCAATTAAAAGTCAAATTATCTTGCCAAAACATACCTGAGTAGAATGTTTATAAATCCTATACATTTACAACACACGTGACAGCTTGCTCCAATAAAATGAGACAACTTGCCCTGACCTGACATGAAAAATATCCTTGTCCTGTGAACACAGTTATAATAATAATTATAATAATTTTAATAATTATAATATAATAATTTTCTTTATTTATCACACATTTGCACATATATGGTGAAATTCTTCTTTTTCACATATCCCAGCTAGGCTGGGGTCAGAGTGTAGGGTCAGCTATGATACAGTGCCCCTGGAGCAGATAGGGTCAAGGGCCTTGCTCAAGGGCCCAACAGTGGCATCTTGGTAGTGCTGGGGCTTGAACCCCTGACCTTCTGATCAGTAACCCAGAGCCTTAACTGCTAAGCTACCACTGCCCCTGGCAATTAACCCTTTCTGTTAAAATTTACCTTCATTATGTAGGTAACCCTTGCCTGTATGTAGTATAGTTTTATTGTGTCCACTTGTGACCATACAGCTATAGGAAAAATAGGATGATTGAAATTTTACTTTGTATGAGAGAATTTACATAAACTATTCTAATTTATGATAGTTTTGAATTTGGTGTTTGAAACCACAACCCCAACCCAGTTTTGGAACAACTCTCTCATCTATATGTGTGTAATATTATTAAAATAGGCAAAACATCTACCTACTGTTTTTTTTTTTTTTTTTTTTTTTTTTGTAATATATTGTAAAATGGTTAAATCATATATCATAAAGTAACTGTATTAATAATAAAAATAATGACACCAGGCAACAGTTCACACTGTGCAACATAACTTTTGTCATACATTTTTAAAATTAGGAAGTACTTTGTGACATAGACCTTTTATTTTTTATTTATTTATTTTTTTTCTGAGAACCTAAGCTTTAATTTGCAGCTAGTTGGGTTACATTAACGTGTTATTAACATTAAGTTTTGGAGACATTCTGACCCCAAAACCAAACTAATTTCTGCATTTCTCCAGCTTTTTTCCACCTGAATCATCCTCCTCACCATGCATGGAGACAATATAGACACACTTCCTCTTCCAGGCCAATTCGTAACATCTCTAGTTGACTGGAACATCTTAATTATTGCCCTGGTGGTGGAAATGGGTATTTTCAATGCTTTAGCTATTTTCTTATAGCCACTTCCCATTTTGTGAAGCTCAACAACCTTTTGCCGCACATCATAACTTTATTCTTTGGTCTTATCCATTGTGATTGATGACTAAGGGAATTTGGCTTGTGTGTTAACTCATATTTATTTGAAACAGGAAGTCATGGCTGAACAATTCAGATATATTTTACTCATAAGAATGTCTCGGGGTGCCAATAATTGTGGCAAACATGTTTTGGAGAAAACTATTTATTGTATTTATTATATATTTACAACTATTTACATTGAAATGTAGAACACGTGCTAATTCTGTACGGTCTCTTTAAGACTAGCGGCATCAGCTAGTAAGCACATATAACGAGAGAAGACGTGTGTGGTTTCTTTAGCGCATCCATGTGTGATTAGAATTAAATGTTTCTTTTTTATTATTATTAACAACTGACTGTAAAAATGGTATTAAAAGGGACATAATTCAATGACATATGGATCCGTGGATCTCGACTTTGGACACACAGGAATTAAACCAAACTTTTACTCTCAACATGCAGTAAAAGGACTGCTGTGCTAATAACTTCTCCACAATAATACTCAATCACTGCTGAGTGAAATCTGAACATTTACTAGCCTGTGGCTTAATCAGACATTTTTAGTCCCATAGCATGAGATTTTGGTTGCACATGCGAACATTATAGAGAATTGCCACATTGAGTGAAAGATCGATCTTGGGATATAAGAATCGAGATCGATCAAATGAAGATCACGATGCGTGTGAAAATCCCAGCCCTGCTGTTGCATAAATCTACATCAGTTTGTCTTTATAGCCAATATGTGCACAATCAAATATATTTTATTATGAGTATAGTCCAAATGAAATGTCAAACCTAATTTTTTATTTTCTGTTTTTCTTTCCCCAAAAAGGAACTGAACTGTATGTGTTAAATACAATAAAGCATTATGACATTAACTGTGATTATTGAAATCTGAGCATTGTTAAACCAAACGGTCATGTCAGTTTTGACGAAATATATGCTTACCATGTTGTGCTTGCATGGCAGTATTCAACAGATACTCCGTAATGTTCTCTCTCTGCCTAAGGAAAGGTGGATCATATTCTTTTGTGAGAATTAAAAAAACAAAATTGATTGTGATATCTGAAAGTAATTTATTTTTCTGTCCAATATTTTTCTTCTGATGTTTTTGATATCCTTTCATTTCATAGTTGTCACTCTTGAAATTAATTTGGACAATTTGTTGTTTTCACTTCAGACCTGAATGTGAAAGAGGAAAGTCAAGAACTGAATGAAGAGGATAAGAATTTTAACCTAGAAACAACTGAACGGAAAAAAGCCAAAAAGCCCTTCACCTGCTGTCAATGTGGAAAACGTTTCGTAGCCAAAAAATGTCTTAACTGTCACATGGGAACTCACACTGGAGAGAAGCCTTTTACATGCCAAGAGTGTGGGAAGAGTTTCACACAAAAAATAAACCTGAAAACTCACATGAGAATTCACACTGGAGAGAAGCCCTACACATGCCAAGAGTGTGGGAAGAGCTTTAATAATAATGGAAGCTTTATTGTGCACAAGCGAATTCACACTACAGAGAAGCTTTGCATGTGCCATCAGTGTGGAAGAAGTTTTGCACGTAGACATACACATAATTTGCACATGCGAATTCACACTGGTGAGAGACCTTTCACATGCCATCGGTGTGGAAAGGGTTTCATATGGGCAAATAGTCTCAAAATTCATCTGTGCTCTGGAGTCCGAAAAAAAAAAAAAAAAACAACACCTGAAAATTAACGCAAAAGGGAAGCCTTAAGCCGGGCCCTCACTACACTCAGACTGCCCAAATCGCTGTACTGCTCTCATTACACAACAAGAATTCTTGTCATCTGTTGTCTTGTTGTTGTAGCAGCTGAAGGGTTGGGGTTACTCTTGTCTCTTTGGCCTGTTGATGTGTTGAACACATTCACTTGTAAGTGTTATAATCAAAAGGTATTCAATGTCTTCTTAACCCACCTAGACTGTTCAATAAATGTCAACACCGTGGCTGTTTTCGGTCATTTTTGACCGGTGTTTACAGGTGTAAAATAAAAAAATCTTTTTTTAAGAAATGATAACATTTCTTCTTACCTGAAGTAATAATACAATTATGCACTTCTTTTTTGATTTTACTTACCTGTAAATTTCTCAATTACAACAATCATTTGCACATGCAAATAAGCAAATTGATGTTAACGTCACTTCAGTAAAAACCTACACTTCTATAAGGTGAAACATGAAGAAGATATGAGAATGTGTCTTGTATTGGGGGCAGATTGCTGATATCTGGTAGAAAAAAAGAACAATTTCATGACTTGAAAATTATGTCATGACGATAATAACCAGTAGATGGCTGCAGAGACTGTGTGGTCTGATTGCCTGTTGTCACTTAATTTTCTTATTTAGATTTCGATTAGATTATCACAAGTTATGCATTTGAATATATATATATATATATATGTTCAAACAATTATTTGTCAGAATTTAGCATTTTTTTAATTGTTCTGAAGTGTCTGTTTTTGCAATAATTGACATTACTGTATATTTACTGTCAAACCTGACCATGGTGTTACAAAGAGAAGACATTTTGTTACCAATAATTTGTTTTTAATATCAAAATTCAATAACTAAATAAAGAAAATGTGTTTACTGTTTCTATAACAGAAAGATTCTGTGTTTTGTCTGGAAGTTGCAGCGCCCACCCCTGAGCATATACATTGGGGTCAGACTCTGGCTTTGTATTTTGTTCTTGTATCTGTGTGTGTGCACATGTTCTGCATTGTGGGTGTATTATGGTCTCACCCGCTCATTTCTGTGTCTGTGTTTGTGTGTGTGTTCTGCATTGTGGCTGATTTATTGATTTTATTTGATAAATTTCTAAACTTTGCTCTGTGTTATAGTCTCACCAATTACTTTGTATATTAATTTGTGTTATGTGCATGTTTGTGTTTTGCACTCATAATCTTTTATAGACCCACCTCTTCATTTCTTTGTGTTTATGTTCTGTATTGTGGCTGATTTATAGATTTTATTCAACAAATAATAATAATAAAAAAAATTGCTCTGTTTGGGTCTCTCCCATTCATTTCCTAAGAAAGAAATTGCCGAAATGTTGCAACAAACACTGCATAAACATAACACAGACAGCCGATTGCCATGGACAAGGTTATGACAATGGGGCAAACATGGCAGGAACAGCGTTCAAGCACACATAACTGATGTTAATCCGCTGGCCATATATTTACCATGTGCGTCTCATTCTCTAAACTTAGTTGGGGTTCATGCTACAGCAGCATGTCCTGACATTGCAAATTTTTTGGCTATAGCAATTGCATGTACAACCTCTTCAGTGCTAGTCCAGAGTGCTGGTCTGTTTTAAAGTAAAAAACCGGCTGCTCCTTGCACCGTCTGAGCGACACGCGATGGAGGAGCACTCACACAGAGGCGCTGCGGTCCATTGCCAAACAACTCCCCAATCTGCTCGACGCGCTTGATGAAATTATCTCCTCTAGAAAATTGTTAAATGAAGTCTTGTCTGAGGCAGACGGCCTGAAAAAATACTTTACACCATTTACCGCAATTGTGCTCCTTGCTGTGTGGTCAGAAGTGCTTCAGTGTCAGAAATTTGATTCTTCAGACTGCGAATATTTCTCTTGACAGAGTGTGCGAACATTGAAGCCCTAAAGGATGAGATAAGGTCTCTGCACGAAATGTGAGACGTTAATGTCTCTGAGGCAACTGTAGTGGCAGATGCCTTAGAAATGATGCCTGAATTATAAAAAACAGACATAGAAAATGAAAAAGGGCACTTGATGATATGGACACTGACGATGCAGAACAACGTCCATAAGGTATTCTTTGTTGTTCTGGACAATAATATTGGTCAGCTTGAGAACTGTTTTAAAGCTGACAAGGCAATCTTTGATGACTTTAGGGCAGTGCTTAAAATGCAGGAATCCAGCTGTGAAGAAATAAGCACATCTTGTCAGAAATTAGCAGCTAAATATGATCAGGACATAACAAGTGACTTGGAGAGGCAGGTGTAGCACCTGAGGAAAATCTACAGTGCAACATTTCAGAAAGGTCTGAACCCTCTCCAGCTACTTAATGTGATCTACAAATTAAAATGAGAAAGCATTTGTTTGTCTGGCCCTTTGCATTTTTTGCACACTACCTGTCACAGTGGTTGGAGGGGAACGGACCTTCAGCAAAATGAAGATAGTGAAAAACTACTTGCATTCCATAATGTGTCAAGATCGCCTTAACAACCTAGCCAACAAAATTTCCTTTAAGAGTCTCATCCATGAATTTGCTACCAAGAAGTTGCTGCGATCTGCGCTTTCAGTTTAGAAGAACAGGCTAAATATTATAGGTCCATGTTATAAGTTGTGTACCAGTCCCAAGAATATTTCAGCTCTGTAGGTCCTCACAATGAAGGTGAATGGGTGCCAAAATGTTGATGGCCCAAAAAGCACATAAAGCTAGCATAAAAGTAATTCATATGACTCCAGTGGTTAAATCCATATCTTCAGAAGTGATATGATAGGTGTGGGTGAGAAACAGATCAATATTTAAGTCAATATTTGCTAGAAATTCTTCTCCATGCCCTGTAGGGGGTGTATGCAAGAAGAATGTGAATAACCAAAAATATAAGAAGAATGTGAAAGTTAAAGTCAAAGTGGAGATTGACTGAGCAGAGAGGAGAATTTATAGAAAAAAAATAGTCTAAAATATCGATCTGTTTCTCACCCTGTTTTTAACCACTGGAGTCTTATGGATTACTTTTATGCTGATTTATGTGATTTGTGTAGCTTCAAAATTCTGGCAACCATTCACTTGCATTGTGAGGACCTACAGAGCTGAAATATTCTTGTAAAAATCTTCATTTGTGTTCTGCAGAACAAAGAAAGTCATACACATCTGGGGTGGCATGAAGGTGAGTAAATAATGAGAGAATTTTTATTTTTGGGTGAATTACCTTTAATCTCAGTAACCGCTTTGATACTGGACACTTTCACTCTTGGATTAAATTATTCATGGCTGAATGTGTGTAGTGAATTTCTACAATGGCATCTGTAGCAACAAAAGGCTGCGTTTTAATCCCCTTTCACACATGCAGTGACTTTATCGCTTGATGTCGCTAATCCTTGTACTGTGAAGTCACTAGTGGCCATTCCTACTGTTGTCGCTCTAACGTTATTAATGGACTGCATGTCTGGCCATTGTCTTTAGAAAATCTGATCACAGATGAGACATATTGCAGGTAAGTACATTATATGTTATATCACCCCCTTGTGGTCTCCCAAAGCTATAACACCATACTACATTAAACAGAAGGCCAATTGACAGTGAATTAGAAATATGTTTTGTCATGTTTTTGTTAATTGTATTTTATAAAGTTGTTTTATTTATATTGTGAACAAATATTAGCCTAAAGGCTACTAGTGTTGAACTTCTATCAGCAGATATTCTGACTCGACCCACATGCCCCTATTTTCTTTTCTTTTACATTTGGCCCACGTGTAAATAGATGTCCTCACTTCAACAATCAGTTCATTTGGTGGCGGTAATGCACCTCAAGCTTTGCCGACAGTAAACTCGAGAAGAAGAAAAAGAGGCGCTGGAAGCTCGGTCACATGATTCAATCATAACAAACGCGGACATTGGGTCAGTTTACTGTAAAACCATATACATCCACCGAAAAACAACAAAGAGTTATTGGGATATTTAACAAGGGCGTCTTCGCGGGTCATCGACTGGATTATTTATAAATGGGATTGGATTTACCACAGAAACGGACGCGTAGGTAAATTTGAACTCGTGCATGCTCTTTTGTTTACTGTATTAGATTATTGTAGTGTATGTTAATACTCTGGGTTTATTGAGATTCAATTAATGTCTGTTTTCATTTAAGGATGAAAGTACCCGGAGGTGTGTGGAGCTCGGGCGATACGGCCTAAATGTTTTACAGTTACTCTGTATTTCTAATATACAGTTATATTTACTCTACTTAAATTAACATTATGTTCACTTAATTTAAAATAGATTCAAACCTCTTAAACCTGATTATCTTGAAAGGCTGTTTTCATCAATAGTTTGACAGACATAACTGGGCGATCACTTTAGATCTGATGAAAAGCACAATATTGCCTGTGTCTAATGGAAAGTCAACACAAAATCTTTAATGACCGGACTCAAACTTAGAAGTTAAAACTCAAATTAAACAAATGTTTCATGCAGAGAAACGGCTGGTTGATGGTTCGAGTTAAACACAAAATTTGCACATTTAATTCATTTTTATTTACATATTTTGTCTTACATTTATTTTAGTTCTGGTGTTCACAAGCCATTTATTTCTGGTTGGGACACCAACCAAAATGTGTTCTAAACAAAATTAAGAACAACGTGAGTAAATAAATGGTTTAAAAAAAGCATGGGACAGTGTAAATGAGTAGGTGAAAAGTTGAAAATCCCCTTTATCGACCCAAATAAAACTGGGGAAAGTAAGTAAATATAGAATAGTAGCCTAAGCATTGACCTAAAAGACAGAATTATATAAAGTATGCACTAATGTTTTGTATTTGAATTTTTTTTAGATCTGGTTCTTTACACATCAGGATTCACACCTTCAGTAAAGCCACTCGATCACATCAGTTCACCAATACATGCTGTGATTATTTCCATCATTCTATATGTGAAGAAGACCCTCCAGTCGAGCAGAAATAATTCCAGGTGTAACCTCTGAACTCTGCATGACATAATATTGTAAAGATGGATGTTGTTGAACAAAAGGAGAGTGAGAACATGAGTGATCCAGAACCATGCAGAATAGAAAACGAAGATCCTGACGAACAAAGAGGTTTGTGTCCATTCTTGATTATTCATTAATTGGCAGGGCTGCATGATATAAAGGGAAAATGTGATATGAAATAAACTTGTTGGATTATGTGATGGCGATATGCGATAAACCTAAGATTAAAGGCCTCGATATACTTCCTGAGAAGTTCTTCAGCGTTCTTCGCTCGGGGTAAAAGGAAGTTCTAAACAGCCAAGCAAAGGTATACTGTTTGCGAACATTCAGACACCTGCCACACTGCTGTGGGGGGGCGTTTAGAAGAGTATTTAAATATGATGATGCTACATGTGAAACCTAAACTAATGTGACATTAAAATGTGTTATCAATGGCTTTTATGCCTCATTCTATGAGTAGAATTTATATGAGGTCCTTAAAAAAAGTTGTTTTAAGCACTCAATTATGATTAAAGTAATATATATGCTGTAGAAAATGTTTAATTTGTCTTGTTTACATTCTGAATTCATGATGCTAATGCACTAACGTTCAGCACACGGTCATAATATGCGCCGATTACACTGTTATTGTAATTTATGATGACACTGATATAATGGCAAAGATCAGCGTATAAAAGTGTTAATGTAAAGAATAAAGACAAAAGAATGATGATAATAGAGGCATATCTTACTTTGGGCAGATGTGTGAATGGCTTTCACTGCAGATGGCACATGAGTGAATGGGCACTTGAGAGTTCTTGTTGACTGATTTTGACTGACTGAACAACATAAACAGAATGAGCTGTCGGCGTCAAGGTAGGTGCAGAAATAAGGTACTGTTTATCCTTGCTGTAAACAATTCAGTCATAACCATATAAAATCCACATACAGGTGGTTTAACCACTCCACAGAGTTAATATTAGCAAAGTATAGTTATGGCTAGTTGTTTAGGACATCTACTTTGTGCATGACACGAGTAATTTTTCCAACAATTGTTTACAGACAGGTTGTTTCACTTTTAATTGACTATATCACAATTCCAGTGGGTCAGATGTTTACATACACTAAGTTAACTGTGCCTTTAAGCAGCTTGGAAAATTCCAGAAAATGATGTCAGGTCTTTAGACAATTAGCCAATTAGCTTCTGATAGGAGGTGTACTGAAGAAATCAGCCAAGATCTCAGAAAAAAAATTGTGGACCTCCACAAGTCTGGTTCTTCCTTGGGAGCAATTTCCAAATGCCTGAAGTTACCATGTTCATCTTTACAAACAATAGTATGCAAGTATAAACACCATGGGACCTTTGGTGCGAAAAGTGCAAATCAATCCCAGAACAACAAATGACCTTGTGAAGATGCTGGAGGAAACAGGTAGACAAGTATCTATATCCACAGTAAATGTGTCCTATATCGACATAACCTTAAAGGCTGCTCAGCAAGGAAGAAGCCACTGCTCCAGAACTGCCATAAAAAAGCCAGACTTCAGTTTGCAAGTGTTCATGGGGACAAAGATCTTATTTTTGGAGAAATGTCCTCTGGTCTAATTAAACAAAAATTGAACTGTTTGGCCATAATGACCATCGTTATGTTTGGAGGAAAAAGGGTGAGGCTTGAAAGCCGAAGAACACCATCCCAACTGTGAAGTATGGGGGTGGCAGCATCATGTTGTGGGGGTGCTTTGCTGCAGGAGGGACTGGTGCACTTCACAAAATAGATGGCATCATGAGGAAGGAAAATTATGTGGATATATTGAAGCAACATATTAAAACATCAGCCAGGAAGTTAAAGCTCGGTCGCAAATGGGTCTTCCAAATGGACAATGACCCCAAGCATACCTCCAAAGTTGTGGCAAAAAGGACAACAAAGTCAAGGTATTGGAGTGGCCATCACAAAGCCCTGACCTCAATTCAATAGAAAATTTGTGGGCAGAACTGAAAAAGTGTGTGCGGGCAAGGATGCCTAAAAATCGGACTCAGTTACACCAGTTTTGTCTGGAGGAATGGGCCAAAATTCCAGCATCTTATTGTGAGAAGCTTGTGGAAGGCTACCCAAAATGTTTGACCCAAGTTAAATAATTTAAAGGCAATTCTTAAAATAAAGTAGTGGATCCTAACTGACTTTAAGACAGGGAATATTTTCTACGATTAAATGTCAGGAATTGTGAAAAACTGAGTTTAAATGTATTTGGCAAGTCATAATGAATTTGTGTGGAAATCAGTTTTATGCCACAAATGCTGCCAATTGACCTTAACTTGTATTGAACCCGAAATATTCATTTAAGCGTTAGTCACTATGTACTGCAATTGTATTCAGTCACTGAAGTCCTACATATACACTATATTGCCAAAATTATTCGCTCATCTGCCTTTAGACGCATATGAACTTAAGTGACATCCCATTCTTAATCCATAGGGTTTAATATGACGTCGGCCCATCCTTTGCAGCTATAACAGCTTCAGTTCTTCTGGGAAGGCTTTCCACAAGGTTTAGGAGTGTGTTTATGGGAATTTTTGACCATTCTTCCAGAAACGCATTTGTGAGGTCAGACACTGATGTTGGACGAGAAGGCCTGGCTCGCAGTCTTCGCTCTAATTCATCCCAAAGGTGCTCTATCGGGTTGAGGTCAGGACTCTGTGCAGGCCAGTCAAGTTCTTCCACACCAAACTCGCTCATCCATGTCTTTATGGACCTTGCTTTGTGCACTGGTGCGCAGTCATGTTGGAACAGGAAGGGGCCATCCCCAAACTGTTCCCACAAAGTTGGGAGCATGGAATTGTCCAAAATCTCTTGGTATGCTGAAGCATTCAGAGTTCCTTTCACTGGAACTAAGGGGCCAAGCCCAGCTCCTGAAAAACAACCCCAACCCAATCCATAATCCCCCCTCCACCAAACTCCACAGTTAGCACAATGCAGTCAGACAAGTACCGTTCTCCTGGCAACCGCCAAACCCAGACTCGTCCATCAGATTGCCAGATGGAGAAGCGTGATTCATCACTCCAGAGAACGCGTCTCCACTGCTCTAGAGTCCAGTGGCGGCGTGCTTTACACCACTACATCTGCCGCTTTGCATTGCACTTGGTGATGTATGGCTTGGATGCAGCTGCTCGGCCATGGAAACCCATTCCATGAAGCTCTCTACGCACTGTTCTTGAGCTAATCTGAAGGCCACATGAACTTTGGAGGTCTGTAGCGATTGACTCTGCAGAAAGTTGGCGACCTCTGCGCACTATGTGCCTCGGCATCCGCTGACCCCGCTCTGTCATTTTACGTGGCCTACCACTTCGTGGCTGAGTTGCTGTCATTCCCAATCGCTTCCACTTTGTTATAATACCACTGACAGTTGACTGTGGAATATTTAGTAGCGAGGAAATTTCACGACTGGACTTGTTGCACAGGTGGCATCCTGTCACAGTACCACGCTGGAATTCACTGAGCTCCTGAGAGTGGCCCATTCTTTCACAAATGTTTGTAGAAGCAGTCTGCATGCCTAGGTGCTTCATTTTATACACCTGTGGCCATGGAAGTGATTGGAACACCTGAATTCAATTATTTGGATGGGTGAGCGAATACTTTTGGCAATATAGTGTACATACATATATACACACACACACACACACACACACACACTGGTGGCCAAATGTTTGGAATAATGTACAGATTTTGCTGTTTCGGAAGGAAATTGGTACTTGAATTCACCAAAGTGGCATTCAACTGATCACAAAGTATAGTCAGGACATTACTGATGTAAAAAACAGCATCATTACTATTTGAAAAAAGTCATTTTTGATCAAATCTAGACAGGCCCCATTTCCAGCAGCCATCACTCCAACACCTTATCCTTGAGGAATCATGCTAAATTGGTAATTTGGTACTAGAAAATCACTTGCCATTATATCAAACATAGCTGAAAGCTATTTGGTTCATTAAATGAAGCTTAACATTGTCTTTGTGTTTGTTTTTGAGTTGCCACAGTATGTAATAGACTGGCATGTCTTAAGGTCAATATTAGGTCAAAAATGGCAAAAAAAAATTATAAACAGCTTTCTCTAGAAACTCGTCAGTCAATCATTGTTTTGAGGAATGAAGGCTATACAATGCTTGAAACTGCCAAAAAAAACTGAAGATTTCATACAAAGGTGGACACTACAGTGTTCAAAGACTTCAGGACAACTGGCTCTAACAAGGACAGAAAGAGATGTGGAAGGCCAGATGTACAACTAAACAAGAGGATAAGTACATCAGAGTCTCTAGTTGGAGAAATAGATGCCTCACATGTCCTCAGCTGACAGCTTCATTGAATTCTACCCACTCAACACCAGTTTCATGTACAACAGTAAAGAGAAGACTCAGGGGTGCAGGCCTTATGGGAAGAATTGCAAAGAAAAAGCCACTTTTGAATAAAATCAAAACTGTGTTATATTTTATCATCTTCAAAGTAGTCACCCTTTGCCTAGAATTTGCAGACATGTACTCTTGACATTTTCTCAACCAACTTCTTGAAGTATCACCCTGGGATGCTTTTTAAACAGTATTGAAGGAGTTCCCATCTATGTTGGGCACTTATTGGCTGCTTTTCTTTATTATTTGGTCTAAGTCATCAATTTCAAAAACTTTTTTTTTTTAATTAAATTTTAGATTTATATTGAAATAAATGAAAATGGTGGCACAATTATATTTTTGTCTACAAAACTAATTTCAAACATTTAAGCATACGCCTTCATATCAAAAGATTTTTAAGATCATAAGAAACATTTCTGGCAAGTGACCCCAAACTTTTGAACGATAGTGTATGTATGAATATATATATATATATGTTCAGAATTAGTATACCTTTGCTCGGCTGTTTAGAACTTCTTTTTACCCCTGAGCAAAGAACGAAGAAGAACTTCTCCGGAAGTATATCAAGGCTTTAAAACAGAACAGTCTGAAGGTCTGTACCAAGTTTGGAGGATGTAGATAGAAAGCTGTAGGAGGAGTTACATATAATTATTTTAGACTTTGTTTAGGAATTTTTGAAAAACCCAAAATAAGCCTAATTCGTAGAACAGTATGTAGGCTTTTTCAAGCCAACATAATTACAGTCTATTCATCATACAGTGTGATTCACGCCACATGGACTACTTTAATGACTTTTTAGTTCTTTATTAAATGTTGTGTATTGAATTCAGTCAAGGGGACATTCAGTAATTTTTTTTCCTTTTGTGTTTCGCAGAAGAAGAAAAGTCATACGGGTCGGAACAACATGAGGGTGAGTAAGTAATGACAGAATTTTCATTTTTGGGTGAACTCTTCCTTCAGTAATGCAGGATCTTGCTTCAGTTCATGAATTTAGTTCATGTATTATTGGGACAAAGGCAATGCTTATGTTTTTCACTTTAATAATTACTACTGTAGAATGTTTCCCAAACTTCAATTTGACGGATTGAAATTATAACAAAGAAATTACAAAGAAAATGTATAATTTTAAAAGAATGTGATGAATTTCATTTGATCTAATCTTCTAAAAGTGTGCCAGAATGCTTCATATATGTTTAAACAAAGCATAGAACAACATTTATTTTATCAATATATGTTAAAAAGCACTGATATTAGATTATAGTAGTTTCAGTTGTTCTGAAACAGGGTTTCACTTTTACATTTCACATCTATTCCTCAGAATTTTTACAATTACCTTTTTGTTCATTTTAGACATAATGGAAGGAAAAGAAGAAAATGAAGTGGAGTGGAACCATAAATTGGACCATCAGTATCAGAAACCTCACCATTTAATAACTGGAGAAAAATCTACTAGTGGCTCACAGACTAAAAAGAATTTCAAGAACCGAGAAGAAACTAAGAAAACAGATGCCAGGCCATTCACATGCCTTCAGTGTGGGAAAACTTTCAAACGAGCATCAGATGTCAAAGGTCATCTGCGCTATCACTCTGGCGAAAGGCCCTTTAACTGTGATCAGTGTGGTAAAAAATTTATATTGGCATCACACTTAAAGACACACCTGACAGTTCATACAAATGAGAAGCCGTACTTGTGTTCTATTTGTGGAAAGAGTTTTTCACGGCTCAGCATTTTTAAAGATCATGAGAATATACATACTGGCGTGAGAGATCATGTGTGCTCTGAGTGTGGGAATGCCTTTATTACAGCCAATGCCTTGAAAATGCACCAAAGAACTCATACTGGAGAAAAACCCTACAAGTGCTCACACTGTGAGAGGAGTTTCTCTCATTCAGGAGCCCTGAAAAGACACGAGAGAGTGCATACTGGAGAGAGGCCGTACCACTGCCCTCTTTGTGGGAGGAAATTCACCCAATCCAGTAATCTACTGACGCATGTAAAAAAGCATTGTCCAAAGTCACATTGATCATCTTCAGCTGCAATATAAATCATGTGAAATTCAGAAAACTATGTAATAAAAATGGTAATCGGATATGTGATTAGCAAATAATTAATACACTTGCCAACTCAGTCACATCCTGTTGTTACTTTTACATTTCTGATGTCATGTTCTTGATTACATCACATGAATATGTAAATGAACATGCTGTGTCTGGAATGTGCTTGTATAAATATGTCCTGGCCAACACTGAGCACATAAAAAATATCTGCAGACCTATAATGACATCAGAATTGACATGCTCGATTGCAAGGGGAGAACAACAGTATTGAGAAAATGATTAGCTTTTAATTGTGATTTAAATGGATCATATTTGGTTATAATGTAATTTCCCCATTACTTCCACTGTTTTTGCCAAAAAATAAGTCATAATTAAGTTCTTCACACCCTTTTTCCACCCTCTCTCTGACCCTTAGAAATAAACTGTCCATTATATGTTGATATGCAGTTTCTTTGCAGGTATCAGAGATAAGTTGCAGTCTGTTCATGTTTACCAATGAAACTGAGAAGTATTTAAAGAGGATGTAACGTTTTAGGTCTCTTATCCCAGAATAATATGCAGAGACTAAATAAGCACATTAATGTAGACTGTAACTACAGAACCGTGTGAAGTATGTTCCCCTATAGATCCTTTTCTGGAGGACCAACACACTCTTCCACCAAAAGAACAACTACAAGTAAGTCATTCATAGGTTCATTTTCTTTAAAACTCTAAACACTGTCCCTGCGTTTGAAATTGCGTACTGTCAAAGTATGTACTGTATTTGATGAAGGACACACTTCTCGGACGGTAAAATAGTATGTTCTTAGGTATGTGAGAAGTATGAATAGCTTCCGAAAATACTTAATCCGGGGACCTGTTTGGGTGGGTGAGGGGTATCTCCGGTTTGTGTCAGGGTGTGTTCCATTCGGAAGTGATCGTCGCTCCTTGTTGATGTAGTGCACTCACTAACATAAACTATATTGGAAATAGTGAAGAAGTGAAGTGACCGATTTGGGGCACAGCTATAGTGAATTGATACAGTTACTGAAATCAAGCAATTTAATTGGACGGATCTAGTGAGTGTATTTTTAGAATAGGATTCGGATATAAGACAGAAAAGACATCATAAGGTGTTTTTAATGGTTGTTTCTGGTCTAAGCTAACAGCAGGTGGCGGTAATGAGCTAAAAAGGAAGACGCCGCAGTGTTGTTTTGACGTCATAAGGGCTGCGCTGCAATTTTTCAGTCTGCTGTGATTAAAGGTGTATAAAACGTTATCTCATACAGAGTTATTCGGCATATTTTCTTATGTTTTCATGTCTCTGCGAATCATACTGGTGGAGGTGCGTGTGAGGATATTTCTAGATTTAAGGTACTTTGACAGCACGAGTGACGAATTCATTTTCGCAAGGAAGCACTAAAGCGAAACAAACAGGTGAAAAAGAATGATTTTCTGAATGAATGGGGACATAGACAGCAGTGTGAGTGGGATTTAGAGAAATTGGAGACATTGACAAGTGGCTCCTCCTCCGGTTATGTGTGCGTTAAACAGGTTGATGATGTTTTTACCGACTGTCGCCGTAGAACAACGAGAAACGAAGAAAAAAACTTGAATTGGTGAATTCCTTAGTCTTTCCCCATGTATCTATTTCCAATTTATTTCCAGGTGTAACAAATTCTGACAGCTGAACTGATGGAGTTTGTTAAAGAGGAGAGTGAAAACATGAGTGATCCAGAGCGATACAGAGTGAAAAATGAAGATAATGAGGAACAAAGAGGTTGGTGTCCATTCTTGATTCTTCACAGTGACTGTTGAGGAACAGTTCTGCAACGAAAGAGCTTTTCACTGTATGATTAAGCCCAATTACAGATGATTTGCCCTAATGTTAGTCATTGTTGTGTAATCAATAATCTCTCATAGCAACGTTTATGAAAAATGAAATAAGGAAACTTAATGATAATGACAAAAATATGAATATGAATAAATATTCTGTTTCTAGAACGTTAGGAATAGCCCCCCCCCCCCCCCCCCAAACATAACTTCTGTTCACTTTGACGCCTGCTATTATTTAAAGGGGTCATGACATACTCTTTTTTTTTATTTTTTTTTTTTTTTTTATTATTATTATTATTTATTTATCTATTTATTTATTTATTTTATTATAATTGTATTATCCTTCCTGAGGTCCACTGACAATGTTAGTAAAGTTTTTATTGCACCAAAACAGTCATAATTTATTAGTAGATGGTCATTTTCACCATCTCTGGCCCTCTGTCTTAAACGCTTGGTTTTGGCCTCAGCGCCTCCTTAAAACTTCAACGTAAAAGCCCACTGTAATTATTGGCTAACATCGTGCAGCCCCTCAAATGCAGCCCTATTTGAAACTCAATCAGAAGATAAAGAACAAGCACCACAACATTATAAAACTAAATTTCAGGGTTCACACATAACGCACATCCAACACATTGCATCTGAAAATATTAAACTGTTCACTTAAGCACAGCAGTGCCATAAACTATCAAACAGTCATGACATATGAAATATTCATGAATGAAACTGTTTACTTACACTTTTGTGATCGGGTACAATAGTGTTTTTAACTTCAATTAAAGTTCCTTTGCAAAGCTTGATTCCTATTATGACTGGTTCACAAGCAACCCATGCTGATATGAGCCAAAAAAACATACAATCCATGTTGAAATATGCTGAACACATATCCACATGACTTGCACAAATACGGTTTCATCCTGCACTGATGCGCACATCGCCGGAAATGCATCAAAATGGTCAAAGACGTCCATCTAGTGCATGTTTACATACACTAACAATTAAAAATAGTGCAGATAGGTGCGAGTACGCATCCATGACGTGTTTATGCTCAAAACAGGAAGACACAGCACAGCTGAATGAAGCAGAATGGGTTCTCCTTTTCAGAGTTGTAACTTGACACTGCGCCTTTAAAAAGTGGTGCAAAAGACATGACAGTGGTTCAAGACATCTGTGTAGTGCATGTTTATATACAAAAATAATTCAGAATAGTCCAAATGGGCCCCCTTTGGTGTTCAGGAATAGTTAGTAGGCCACACTAGGCCTGGTTGTCCGGCTCTCTCTCTCTCCGTTTACAAACCAAGGGTGCAATGATGTAAAGTAGACATTAATGTTGCTGCCGTAGAGGCAGTCATGATTTAATGGGCCCCATAGTAATGCAGGGAAGTCATGGAAGTAGTGAATGAGCCATTTTTGCAGCTTGATTTCAGTAATTGCTTTTACATCAATTGGAGATTAAGTTTTGAGTTTTTAAAGTTACAGAATATTTTTAAAGAATTATGACCTCTTATGTCAAAATATCAAGGAAAATGTTATTCCTAATGACGTGACCCCTTTAATAATTGATAATCTAATGAAATGAAATTCATATTTTTAAGTGTTACTTAATCAAATATAATTCAGGTTTGAAGCATAATAAAATGTAACGTTGAATTTCTCATGCAGCAGCCGAGCGAGCTGAAAGAGTGACCAAACACACTTACCTGAAACCGTCTTCTCATTTTCATTTGAACTATTTGGTCCAAACTATTTAAGTGAATCTGTTAGTTTAGACAGTTGATGTTAATGAACCAATTAAGATGATTGACATATTCACTTACTGTATATGTAGCGCTGGAATTCCAATTAATGTAAAATCAGTGAGTGAATCAAAGTGAACTAAATTAATGAACTGAATTAAATTAAATGAACTCTTTTAAAGAATTTTTTCCCTGATTCACATGAGCCCCTGCGCAAAAGTCTCTGCGTAGTCTTTTAAAGCTTAATATTTTAATTTGTACTGATTTTTATCACTTTTTTCATCTCTGTTTCGGAAAATAAGGCATTTTCTATTTTAATTAGTTGTATTTAGTATACATTTATATGTTCAGTTATATTTTGTCATACTAATTGTTATCTTCATTGTTTTTGTTCCACACAGAACAGTATTTATGTGGCAAAAAAGCAATAATGGTCTTTTTAAATACCGTGGCAAGAAAAAGTATGTGAACCCTTTGAAATGAACTAGTTTTCTGCATGAATTGGTCATAAAATGTGATCTCATCTTCATCAAAGTCACAAGTATAGACAAAACACAATGTGCTTAAGCTAACAACACACAATTATAATATTTCATGTCTTTATTGAACACATCCCATTAAAAATTCCCAGTGCTGTGGAAAAATATAACCCTTGAATTTAATAACTGGTCGATCCTCCTTTGGCAGCAATAACCTCAACCAAGTGTTTCCGGTAGCTGCGGATTAGACCCGCACAACATTCAGAAGGAATTTTTTGACCATACTTCCTTAACAGAACTGGTTCAGCTCAACCATATTCTTAGGATGTCTGGTGTGAATGGCTCTCTTGAGGTCATTCCACAGCATCTCTATTGGGTTAAGGTCTGGACTCTGACTGGGCCACTCCAAAAGGTGGATTTTTTTTTTTTTTTTTTTTAAGACATTCTGTAGTTGATTTACTTTGATGTTTAGGGTCATTGTCGTGCTGCATCACCCAGCTTCTACTGAGCTTCAGCTGGCACACAGCCATCCTGACATTATCCTGTAGGATATCTTGATAAACTTGGGAATTCATTTTTCCCTTGATGATGGCAAGCTGTACAGGCCCCAAAGCAGCCCCAAATCATAATGCTCTCCATCGCACTTCACCGTTGCCATGATTTTTTTATGTTGGTATGCGGTGCCCTTTTATGCCATACGTAGTGCTGCAAGTTCTTCCTAAATAATTCAACCTTAGTTTCATCAGTCCACGAAACATTTTCCCAGTAGCGTTGTGGATTTATAAGGCAATATTGTTTAATTCTGTAATCGTAAATCCTGATTGCCGAATTAAATAATCTGATTGTTATATATTTAAAAAATATTGTCTTCCTTAAAAAGCTTCAATGTAGCAAGCTTCTTTTTGTTAGTAGCTTGTAGTGTAGCTGACTTTTTTTGAAAGGTGTAGCTTGTAGAAACATTTTAAAGTAGCGGCCCCAACACTGCTGTACAATTATAATATTTTAGGCAATTAACTAGAATGACAAAACAAACCTTTAGTACATCAAAGATCGCATAAGAATAGATACTGACCTCTGACTTTTTGCCATTTAAACTGTAGTTCAGAGTTTGTTTTTTGTTTTGTCTTTTAATTCATCTTACATTTGTTGTCATTTAATTAATTTCATATGTTCATTTTAGACCTAATGGACGTGAAAGAGGAAAGCCAAGAACTGAATGAAGTGGAGGAGAGACATCGGTATCAGGAACCTCAAAGTTTTTTAACTGAAGGAAAAAAAAAAATTAGTTGCCCACAGAGAGAAAATAATTTGTTACAAGTCAAAAATTCTCTAACCTGCTTTCAGTGTGGAAAGAGTTTTACACGTAAAGAGAACCTTACAGTTCACATAAGGATTCACACTGAAGAGAAGCCTTTCACATGCCTCCAGTGTGGAATTAGTTTCAGACATAAAGTAACCCTTAATAGGCACATAAGAATTCACACTGGAGAGAGACCATTTATATGTCCCCAGTGTGGAAAGAGTTTCACATGTCCAAAAAGTCTCAAATATCATCTGCACTCTCTGCACACTGGAGTTAAGTCATTGAACTGTGATCAGTGTGATAAAAAATTTGTTATGGCATCAGACCTAAAGAAACACATGAAAGTTCATACAAATGAGAAGCCTTATATGTGTTCTTGTGGAAAGAGTTTTTCATGGTTGAACTGTTTTAAAGAGCACCAGAAAATGCATGCCGGTGTGAAATCTTATATGTGCTTTGAGTGTGGGAAAACCTTTACTAGGGCCAGCAGTCTCAAGATGCACCAAAGAATCCACACAGGAGAAAAACCTTTCAAGTGTTCACACTGTGGAAGGAGTTACACTGCTTTAGGATCCCTCAAAACCCATGAGCGAGTTCATACTGGAGAGAAGCCATATGAGTGAATTTCATGTGAGAAGAGTTTCAGCCAATCAAGTCATCTACCAAGTCATAAAAAAAAGCAAAGTTTTCACAGTGAGCAAAGTTCTTCACATGCGATACATAGTAAGCAGATGGTATAAAATTTGGAAAAATCCAAAGATAGTATTTAGTGGCATAACTAGGATATTATGGGCCCTAGTGCAAAAACAGAGAAAAAATGTTTAAGAGCCCAAGTAATATAAAAAATGCACAAACAATTTCAGTCATTAAACACACTATGTTTTTTTTGTTTTTTTACTCACGTTAATGTGACACTGAGATTGCAGCTCTGAAATGATGTCTATAGATTGGATTGAATTGCATTCAGACTATTATGGTAATGCTTGGAGCTAGCTCAAGCAACGCCACGTTAAGAGACATTGTCCAAAAAAAGATTCGTAGTATTGATGGATTATTGTGATTGGACAGCTAATAATTAACGTCAGAGAATTGCATCATACGGTCATTTACATAAACCTGGAGATATTAACACGATTCGATAATAGAGCCCAACAGTGCCAGCCCACTTTTCAGCCGTCTGGTTTCCGGAAGTATTTTCCCCATTCATTTCTGGCATAGACTTTTTTATAAAATCCTTTATAAAAGAGTTATGAGCTATGAACCAAACCAGTTATCTCCGAGGAGAATCACAACATCACAAACTTTGTTTTGAGGCAAAAAATTATTTGAAAATCAGACATAAAGACAAAGATACAAGGCTGTGTACTTACCGTCTTTCATGAGGGCACAAACTACAATTCCATAAAGCATTGCAAATGATGTACCTGAGTAAAAAAAATGATGGGAATATATAAAACTTTATTTTAGGTTGTTGATTATAAGTGTAGAAACAATATGTTTTACGTTTATTGCACATTACAAATATACTATATGTAGTTTAAGGGTGAAGGGAGACCAACTCGATTACGTCATTCACAGTGCATCATGGGAGTGGGCATTCGTTCTGAGGCACAAATCAATTAGTCTATGGGATAAATTAATGGGATTTTTACTTCCAGAACTGCACTCTCTAGAGGTCACTGTTGCCCCAAACATTGCAATTGTACAGCTCTTGGTAATTTGTACTCATGGCAGAAAAGATCTCGCGACCCAGCAGACAATGATCCGTGACCCATTTTTGAGCCACGACCCAGTGGTTGAGAAACCATGATATAAAGGATTTGAAAATATCTAAATGTCTCTAAAGATGTTTGTGCATTTTAGATGCTGTCAAAATGTCTATATTGTGCATTTCAGCATCTATCCAAATGTGAAAACATTTACTAGTAAATTTTATGTACCTACGAATAATAATGAGATCAGGCTGTAATACCACTAATCCAGCTAAACATATTGACTTATTTAACCACATATTAATTAAATGTAAGTCTCTTAATTATTTTCTCACCTCATGTCCGTGCCATTTTCCTTTCTCCAACAAAATTATATTGCACCACATGTTAATGCGATATAAGGCCTATTTACACTTGGCCACCTAATGCGTTTTTACTGATCGGATTGCTATTCCATTTAACACTTGGCCACATCAATGTGTCTCTGCCACACGGATATAAATCGGATCTTCAATTCCTGCTCTATATGCAAATAAAACAGAGTTCACTTCCATGATTATGCTAATTCTGGGCAGTGAATTTAAAAGATGTGCTTTATTATTTGATTCCAAGTGAATTTGCCCAGTGCGCGAGTGTCTGGGCGCACTGTGTGTTTTCCCCCTCGGGGCTTGTCGGGGTTCTCGCGATTAGGGGTTCTCGCTCTCAATGGGGCACGTGGTAAATTGTGCGTGGATCGCGGAGAGTACCATGAGACTCCACGTGCTGTGAGTCTCTGCAGTGTCATGCACAGCGAGCCGTGTTATAAGATGTGCGGATTGACTGTCTCAGAAGCAGAGGCAACTGAGAATTTTCCTCCACCACCCGTATTGAGTTGAGTAACTGCCCTACCACGAGGACCTACTAAGTAGTGGGGATTGGACATTCCAAATTGGGAGAAAAGGGGATAAAATGTTTAAAAAAAAAAAAAAAAAAACGATTGACGGTTTCATTGTTGCTTTATCCTTTTCCTCCATGCAATTCTCTGATGGAAATTTTTTAAGAAATTTCCCACGTGTCCATATTGGTGCTCCACATTACACAAGAGGAAGTTTGATGTGTTTCAAATTCTAAAACAATACACTGTAAAAAAAATAAATAAAAATGAATTCACCCAACAAATGTAAAAGACAAGCATTAAGATTTTTTGGTAGATGGAGTTCTACCTAAGTTTATTATCTTGTGTATACTGAACATGTCTAAACATGATGCTAACAAAAATTATTTTGAAAACATTACTTAGATACTCAAGTGTTTGCTTCAGAGGAACAGTGGGCACAAATTTGATCAAGTATTCTGGACTTTTTGAGTGACGGATACTAAGACATGGATTACTTTCAATCTACATAATCTACATAATACTGTTGGTTACACCAACAGTATTTTCCCAAATGTTCTGAACAAACAGTTTCCTATTACACAAGGTTGTTAAGGTATGCACTGCAGTGAAATTATGTGGTTACTATTAAAGGATTGTTGTTTTAATTTTTGCTGTGATTTTTATGTGATTGTAGTTGTTACTGTTAGGTCATGTTTTATACTTCATGATGTTTATTAATTGTCAATGTGATTAAGGTTTTAATTATCAAATTAATTATTTATTGTTGTCCATGTGACTTGGGGGTTAAGTCTTCTGAAGATATATGTCAACCTTTATTTATAGAGCATGTTTAAAAACAACAGAAGCTGACCCAAAGTGCTTTACAGATAAAACAAATAAATAATGACAGAGTGATAAAAAAAAAAAAACAGATTTAGTTAAATATAAAACATAATAAAATAAAAACATTTAAATACATCATCATGTATTTATCCATTTCAAACTATTCAATGATCTATTCAAAAGCTACAGAATAAAAATATGTTTTTAAAGAAGATTTAAAAATGGTTAATGATTAAACTGACCTCACATGGAGAGGGAGACTATTCCATAGATTAGGATTTATCACAGAAAAGGCACGGTCACCCTTAGATCTATAGCGGCAACGAGGAACCCTCAATAGTAGTTGATCAGAAGACCTGAACTCTCTGGTGATGGAGTAAGGGAGGAGAAGGTCACTGATATATTGGGGCGCGAGACCAGATAGTGCCTTATAGACAAAAATCTGAATTTTAAAAGCAAACCTGAATTTCACAGGAAGTCAGCGTAGAGACGCTAAAACCGGGGGAATGTGATCCCTCTTTCTTGACTCTGTTAAAAGCCTAGCGACCACGTTTTGAACTAGCTGTAGGCAGGATAAAGCAGTTTGGGGCAGACCAATGTACAGTGAGTTACAATAGTCTAACCTTGATGTAATAAGTGAGTGGATCATAATTTCCAAGTCTTTATGGGAAAGAAAATGTTTTATTTTAGCAATATATCGCAGGTGGAAAAAGCTACCCTTGACAATAGCACAGATCTGCTTACTGAAAAGTAACGAGGAGTCTAAAATCACTCCAAGACTTCTTACATGATCTTGTACATTCGATGACAGAGGACCTAACTGGGCAACCAGGCCAGGTAAGGAGGACATGGAGGAACCTAAAATCAGAACTTTGGTTTTGCTTTCATTTAATTGTCTACACTCACTGGGAAATAAAATTGGGAATCATCAGCATATCAGTTATAAGATATGCTGTACTTCTGAAAAATAGAGTTCAGAGGAAGCATATACAGGGAAAATAACAAGGGTCCTAAGATTGACCCTTGAGGGACACCGCACTGTAATTGAGCTGACGTAGAAGAAAAATGTTTTACCTAAATTTACAGAAAACGTCCTCTCTTTTAGATAGGAGGAAAACCACTGAAGGGTCATCCCCTGGATGCCAACCATACATTCTAGACAACTGAGAATAATATTATGGTCGATAGTGTTGAACGCAGCACTAAGATCTAATAAAACTAAGATGACAGGTAAGTCTGAATCCATTGAGAGTAAAATATCACTAGTGACCTTCAACAATGCAGATTTAGTGCTGTGCAAGGGTCTAAAATGTTAAATGTATTTAGATAGGAGTAGAGCTGCAAATAAACAACTCTCTCCAAAATCTTGGAAATAAAAGGCAGTTTGGAGATTGCTCTGTAATTGTTGTGTGAAAAGTTTTTTTTTTTTAACAAAGGATGAAGAATTGCATGTTTAAAACTACTTGGAACAACTCCAATTGCTAATGAGCTGTTAATTATGGCTGTCACACTGGAACTGATAGTTGTGAAAACTTCTTTAAGAAGGTGTGGAGAAAGAATATCCAGCTTGTAACTGGAACACTTCATCTGCTAACTGTGCTGACATAACTAGTTCAAAGTGAGTCAGGGAGCTGGACAGGGAAAGAATTAGTGGTTGATCAAATTGTGCAGGTACGATCACACCTTTAATCTGCTCAATTTTGTGAGTAAAGAAGTTTAAAAATGTTTCACAGGTCTCTTGGGTGGCATCCAGAAAAGCATTTCAAGTAGGGTTTAAAACAGAATCAATTGTTTTGAACAATACTTTTGGTTGATTTGCATTATCAGAGATTAATGTAGAGAAAAACTTAGCTTTCGCTTCCTTTACAGCTCTCTGATAGTTAAACACACCTTTAAAATGTGTGAAGCTTGTCTCTTTTCCAGTTGCGCCCAGCTTTTCTCCACTCTTGTCTGAGAGCATGGGTGACGTCATTTAACCAAGGCTGTGAAACACCCTTAATTTTCCTTGGCTTGACTTATATGATCGGTTTTGGTGAGAAACAAGCCAGAATGTAAGTCCTTTTTCAATGAAAATTTTGATATCAATTCTGCATTCTTGAGCACTATGAGAAGATTGTTCACAGTCATCTTATTGTAGTGGTTCCCAAACTGGGTGCCACAGCACCAAACATCAAAAATACTAGTAATTTTGGTTCTTTCTACGTTTAACTTCTTATAGTTTGTGAGAAGATGTTTTGAGAGATGGTAGCAATATTGTGTAAACAAATAAATTATAATTATATTTTCATAGGCTTGAGGAAAGGGGTGGCGGCATCAAGTGTTTTTGCACTGGGTGTTATTTTTTATTTTATTTATTTTTTTTATTTTATTTGAACAATAAGAGTTACGCAAATGGTTATGATGTCTTTAAATGGCCTGAAGGTTTGTATATAAATTAGAATGCATTTTTTTAAAAACTTGTAGTTAGATGGAAACTGTCTTCATTTATTGCTGAATTACAGAGTCCACCAAACTTTGTAAATATGACAATTGCCAAACTGTCAAGCGTAGCATGTCCTTAAGAGGGTATTTGTTGTTTTGGGGTAATATGTGCAATCATTGTTATTGAAAAAGCTTTTGAAACTAGGAGGTTAAAGTGATGCAACTAAGAGATGTAGCATGTCCTCTAGGTTGCAGCAGTTGCCTATACATTTAAAACATAGGCTACTGAACACTGCATGTAGCCTAGTTATTGTACTTGTGGCATACTTGCGAATAATTATAATATACTATTATTCTCTTTTTGCATCCACTGTGAGAAACCTATTGAAAATGTAAGTCTGGATATGTGATTGTAAAACCAACTTTACCTCAGCAATGTGCTGATCCGAGCACCCACGGAAAAGCACGAGATATTCCCCATTCATTTTCTCCATAGACATTTAAAAAAAACATTTCTCCATAGGCATTTAATTTATATATATATATATATATATATATATATATAATTCTCAGCCTTGACCCAAACCAGAAAGCTCTATTATGAATTAATGACATTAAAACATTTGATTTGAAGCAATTAATTTTCAAAAATCGCAAAAAGCGTTTGGTAATTGGGAACTTCTATGATTGGTGGATCTCACTTAGGGATCGCGGTTCTGGCTGGAGATCTGGACCCAGAGGAATTATCCGTTGGATTTACGAGACACAACTTCAGATTGAACTCTTGAATAATGAATTCAACAAGTGCACCGTCACATGTTAAAAAAAAAATAAAAATAATAACTATATAACTGAGCAGGCTGAGCATGCACAATCTTATATTTCTTCCTTTTACTCATGATTAAAATGGGCATCTGTTGCATTCGTGGAAGTGTTCATGCACCCACCATGCTTTGCCCAATTTACACTGCTTTGTTCACACTACAGGAAAATCAGATATTTTTAATTTATTTATTTTTAGTGGATAGATCTGGGCCTATATTCACAAAGATTTTTATCTTACCACTAGGAGTTTTCCAAAGAGTTTTGCTTAAAACCTATTCACAAAACTGCTAAGAGCAAGTTTCTAAGGAAATCTTAAGATAAGAGTAAGGAGGAGTTGACCTCGTTGCTATGGTTGACGTCACGTTTTATTAGTGCACTCTTTAAAATCGCACATAGTGACTGGTAGACAGGGAACCGCTATTTCTCAGCTAAGACAAACAACGATAGATAGATGGATGGATGGATGGATAGATAGATGCCCCCTTTTTTCTCCGCTGCGAGCATGCATCCAGAGGAAAAAATATGCTATGAGCTCAGAATTTTTAAAACCTTCATCTCTGGTGTAATTTGGTTGTTTCAGTTTGTGGGAGAGGTAACTACATCTCTAACTAAGTTTACAATAATAAAAACACCCTCGCGATCCAGGCGATATGTCAATGTCAACATTATAATATTTATAATATTATAATATTAAAATACATTGACTAAATTGTGATTCAGGCAATACCTTTTTACAGTTTTTAATTTGGATTAATGACAGCAGCCATGCTTTGGATCGTTTGTGATTCACTCTTAAGGAGTTAGAAGTCCCCAGGAGGACTTCAAAGCTGTCGTGGGTTTAGGAGGTACTTTTAGCGTTAAAATGCTTCATGAATTACTCTTAGATGAAAATATTATGAGTCCTAAAATTAGGAGTGACATGTTCCCTAATTTGTTTTTAGAGTTGCTCATAAATTTCCACGTTAGTTGCTACTTTTAGCCTTAAGATTTTTTGTGATTTTTTTTTTTTCTGTTCTGACTGCAGTCGCTTTTGCTAGCATATCCAGTAGTTGTCATAGTAAGGATGCAAACTTGTATATGTTCACCATGTGTGAGAGTTTATGGATGTTTTTCATGAGGGCATCCATATATTAACACATTCGTCACAGAAAACTGCTTAAAAAACGGGAGAGGAGGCATATGCAATGTTTATAGCTGCTAAGGGTTACAACTGTCCGGTTTTTGCCAGACGCCCCGTATTTTATCCCATACAGGACGCCTAACGTCCCGTATTGAAGGCTTTGTTTCCTGTATTGAAGAAAAAAAGGTCTGACAGCGAGGCTTGAAGAGGACTCCCATCCTTAATTGAAGCGCTCAAAATGCTCAAGTGTCCCGTATTGTGTGAAACTTTCAACCTTTTCGAGTTGTGGTGGCTTGCAGCCAGTGTGTGTTACCGCACCTTAGTGCATCTCTTTGGGCGAGTAAAGCCAATGTCTATATTATTTTAAAAGATGTTTTCACTGCTTTGTCTGCCCTGTAACATACTTGACATATAATGGGTGTGTTTCATTCAGAAGTGATAATCCCTATGCCCCTCATAGGGCATTTGACATTTGTTTGTTAGGGCACCCACTGGCAGAAACATAAATCGGTGCCTGTGGCGGCAGGAGAGGAGAATGGCTTTGGCTTTCAGAATGAAAGCTAGCTGAGTGCAAAGCATCTTGAGCTGCATGTGCTGACCGTAAATGCATTTAGTCTCAATGAGCACCACTTATTTAAAACAGTGCTCATGCCCATCAGACAGTGATACAGTATATCGCACACAAGGTGGAAAACATTTGCAAAACACCATCTTGAAAAAGATGTTGTTAAAGTGTCATGAAACCTCCCCTGTTCAGCGATTCAAGACTCACAGAATAGGCATAAACATATGCTACTTCCAAAACACGCTTGCAACAGAGATGGCTGAACATCACATTATGAGTGGAGATGAAAACACAAGAGTTTTGGGGTTCTTTACCCTATATCAGTCATGGGACAAAAGAGTGAAAACGATAGAACAGTTTGCAAATCTGCAAACAGATTTGGATGTTTTGTTCAAACTTTTGAGAATGAAGTGAGAACAGTTCTCAGAGCAGACATCAAAACCAGTACTGCTTTTGAGACTTTCATTCATAGATATCTTTTCTTACAAGGAGTGTTTCGTGTTTAATACAAGTTCTGTTGGCCGTATTTGTGGCATGTTGATTACCACCGAAAATAATTTAGACACATTCCTTTTTCTAAAGAAATAAAATCGTGTTCAGTAAGGCACATACAATAAAAATAAATGGGTCTGATACACAAAACATTAAGTACACACTGTTTTTAAAAACTAAAGCCACAATACTTAAGTATAATGCATGTTAACATCATGAAATTGTGTGATAAAATCAGCCACACGGACACAGTCACAGAAGATGTGATGGCATCAGAGCTCCGTGTAAACAACAAGCCTTCCCTCATACACAGCAGCTTTATGTCTGAGGCCAAGAAATGCTCGCCCTGTACCAGTCATGGACCATGGTCCATACTGATGATTAATTTCGATCTTATCTGGTCTGTTATCAGACATCATCAAGCAATGGAATCAGTGCTCCGTTTAACAAACTTCCCTCATAAACAGCATGTTTGGAGCACGGGTAGCAGAACTGCAGCCAAAATGCTCATGCCGGTCCGGTTATGGACTGTGGTCTATTTTGACTAATGATTTAGATCTCATCACGGTGTTTAGTGTAAAAGTCCGCTCTCATGTCTGTTCTGTGAGTGCTGTTGAAGTCTTGCTCCTGCCCGGAACAGCTGTTACATTCTTGAGTTTGAATTCTTCACTGGAATGTCAGCTCATGCATGAAGCACACTGTGATTGGATGGAAGCGCTCCTTATGAATAATGTGGAGAAACACTCAGGATCTACTGACGTACATGTGTACTACCAATCATAACTCAAGAGTTTACACATATACCTCATTTTTGTGATGTTGCGTCAATTTTCGTTTTTAAACCAGAAGAACGAAATGGCTTGATAAAACAAAAAAAAATAACTACTTTCCCCTCAACAATAAACAATGAGTGCTATAATTTTTTTTTTAAATGATGTGCAACCTGAACATATCTGTTAACATCTCAAAAAATGTGTTTTAGGGTTTCATGACCCTTTAAGCAAACAGCTCTTTTTTGTGCTTTACACTCAAAAAAACATGCATAACACTCCTGAGAGGAGTTCTAATAGCGTTAACTACTGACGCAGTGTCAAAGTGACTGACTTGAAAGAGAACTGCATTTCTCAGCAGAGGGAACAGGGAAAGTTTTAAAAACATTAAAGGACAAAACGTGTGAACTCTAAAGTTTTATTCAACAATATATGGACAAACCACTGTGTAAAATTATGAATAAAGTACATTTATGCTAACCTTTTCCTGGTGACATGTCCTCTGATGGTTGGCCCGGTGTAGATTAAAAAACACGCATGCGCAGAACCTTGAATTCTCTAACCAAGTTTCAACATAGAACATTCAACCAAATGGGTCAGTGGTACATGTTGATGAATCAACCTCATTTTGACATGAATTTATGTTCTGCTTTTGACCTAACAATGTTCTGATGTAACGACCAAATAGTGAATGTTGATTCAACACTGAAAACTGATCGACAACTGATCCCGACATAGATGTTGAATCAATGTCTCCTTCTATCTGGGTTTCCTTCCCACTGTGAGTTGAGTGACCCCACATCACAGGAAATAGTTCAAATACATTGTATTTAAATCAATGCATAATAATAAAGGCGGTTATGAAATTAATAAGAAACAGTGTTCTTAACCCTTGTGCCTCAATAAAAAAAGTTACTCAGAGGTCCTTAGAGGACATAAATGTCTGCGTCAAAAAACTGCCATAATACTATTATATATTAAAAATTATTTTCCATATACAAAATTCTAAGGGGTTATTGTATTATCACAGTCTGGGATATGTCAATGATTAGCAACAACATTGATTTTGATGCTTTACTATTTTTTTTGTGCAGTGTCAGATTTCAAATAAACCTCACACTCAGGACCTTAGAGGACAAAAATGTCCACATCAAAAAAACTGCCATAAAAATATTATTTATTAATATTATTTTTCACTTTCACTGACTTAGATTTTTTAATCAACATCAGTCCTGATCATAACTACCATATATATTCATTCATTTTCAGGATTTTAACCCTTTAAATGCCAGTGTTGTTTTTTTACACACACACAAATTTCTCAATACACACATACAAAACACACTCTGACATCCATACCAACACACCCACACAATTTTAGCTGTATCATTTATTCAAGTGGCCTGCAGTGCTCTATATATAATAGATCAAACAGAAAAATAGGTAAAAAGCATGTATTTACTCCATAGGCTAAACATGAGAAAAATGGTGCCATCTGGTGGAAAATATCAAAAATGTAAATTTTGAAGCCAGGGCTCTGGAATAAAAGCATAATATCATAGAAGTCATGATTTTATGCTTTAAAGGCACTGGGATCAAATATTGCAGTTTTAGTGGGTTTAAATGGGGACATTTTTGTCCTTAAGGTCCTGAGTGTTACTATTTTGTGTACACAGTGTATTATAGATGTATTATAGGAAATTAGGTTGAAATATCAAAATTCCCCCAAAAATACACACCTTTGGCAAAATGTATGCCTTGGCATTAACACAGCCAAAATGAACGAAAAAAAAAAAAAATGAAAAGGACAAAAATGTCACGAAGGTCGCACAAGGGTTAAGAACAGGATATAAGAAATCACCCAGTATATTACTGTGCCTAGACTTCTCTTTACACTCCAGCACAAGAGGTGGCAGTATGAAACCCGCCAGTAAATCCAACGAAGAAGAAGACGTCATCATAACGCTGCGCCGCGAATCATTCTTCTGTTTGCAGGTTTGTCTTTGAGCGCTTCAGCATTTCAGGTGAATTAAACGATTCGAAACTGCTTTAAATTGATCCATTAGTTCCCTTCCGTACGATAATGTTATTGAAACTGTTTAGTGTTGGTATGTGAAGAGCTGATGTTTTTGTGCATCTACAGATATTTCATTACTTATATATCCCGACCAGGAAATGTTGAGATTACTTGAATGAATGTGTTTAGTAGAGAACTGGTTATACATACAGAGTTACACGTGCATATTTCTCCTTTTATTTGTTTTTGTGTATCAAACTGGTGAGATTATTATTATTATTCACTGATGTGCGCCGATCAAATCTTCAAGTAACGCAAAATTATAATAATTTCTTTAAGTTGTATTTAATTCTTCTTTATTGATCATTTATGCTTGAGGCGTGACGTGACAAATTGTTTTGATCCGGATCTTTCGGTTAAATACATCTAACATGTAATTCACACAAAACATTGTGTTCACAAATGTTATTACAAATTTTGTTTGGGGCTTAAAGTAAAAAATGTTGACAAGTAGTTTGGACTGATAATTATTATTATTATTTCTTAAATAATAATAATAATAAAAAGAAAAAAGCGGTGAAACATTTTTTCCCCCTTTAGTTTTAAAATATGATTAAAGTAATAGCTCACCCAAAAATTATAGTTTAATTCTCTTATAATTTACTCACTCTTATGCTGTCTTAAACTCGTATGACATTCTACCATGGAACACAAAGATTTTCTCTGATGGAGAAATGATGTAAATATACTGGTACAATCCAAGTGAATGGGGACCAAACAATCTGATTGGTTTTGGGTGAGAACAGACCAAAATATAACTCCTTTTTCACTATAAATCTTGACATCAGCAGTCTCCTTGGGGATTATGATTTCAAGCTCGATTACACTTCCTATAGCAACATCTAGTGCTCTACACATGTGTCAAGATCTAGGAAGTGTAATCGAGCTTGAATTCGTGATCGTGCCAAGAGTCTCCAATGGCAAGGTGTGAAAAAAAAATCATATTTTCGTCTGTTCTCACCCAAAACCAATTTGAATGTTTCAGAAGACATTGATTAAACCACTGAATTTATGTCGTTTTTGGGGCTTGGAAGTGTTGGACCCTTTCATTCTATGGACAATCAGACATCATATCTGCATTAAAATATTTTTAGCCCTATTCGGACGGGACTAGTTTTCCCTGAGGAGGTTAGGGAAATTTGTTACATCTGTACCTCTGTAAAACCTCTGTAAAAATTCCAGAGCTCAAGGGTCCTCTGAGAAATCTAATCCTGTCCGAATGTGAATGTCTGTGATTGGTTATATGGAATTTTCACAACACTTCTAAGTTATTTTGACCTACATGAACTACCGTTCAGATCGTACTTATGTGCGCCAATCTTCTGCCTGCTGTGCACCTTTCAATATGGATGTAGAATATTTGCCATCTGATAAAAAAAATTAAGAAAATAAAATCAACAAGGAGAGCCAAATCGCGTAAACTGCTAAGATTGGCCACTGTAACATACTCACCTTATTAATTTCACAGCTCAACGTAATGGTATAATTATAAAAATTCACAAACAGGTCTTGTTCACTTTAGTGGGTGTATTATATGCAGCCACTTCTATAAACTCATGTGAAGTTTATTTTAATAGGCTTTTTAAAATAAGGAATGAATAATTATAATCAATAAATTAAAATGAAAACAATAAATTCAATATTCATTATTTAAAATATAGTTTTAAAATGAAAAGTCATTTTGAATTTAAATAAAGTTTAAAAGATGTGTTCATTTTATCACCTAAGTTGTGTAAATGTGTTCAACCTTCTGTAATGGCCACATTTAGAAAACAGACACTCCCACCTCTGTAATAAACATGGAGATCTTTAGTCCCATCCGTATCAGTACATTAAATTACAGACGTCAGGTGATAATAATTATAACTCAAAGGTCTTTTAGAAAAATAGTCCTGTCCGAATAGGGCTTTTGTTTGTGTTCTGTGGAAGAAATTCATACGAGTTTGAGACCACATAAGAGTTAGTAAATAATACGAGCATTATCATTTTGGTATGGATGCACCAGTCGATCAGCTGCCGATCTAAATTGGCTGATCTTCATCTTAAATCTGTGATCAGCGATTGTACCTAGATTCAGGGCCAATCTTTTTTAATTGGCTGCAAGCACTAAATCACACCCACTGCTACTCTGTAAACACGAAACATGACAGTGCAGCCACTGGAAGATGAGTTATAACTAAGCAATCGCAAATTTACATTTTAAGACTTTTTTTTTTTATGTTTAAGAATTACATGTGTATAAATATTAAGGTGCCTAATTTTCAAGAGTCATTACGGTAGTAATTCTGACTCGCTGCGCAGTTAGAGCATGGAGAGGAGAAAGATGCTGCAAGCGGTTGTGAAAACAACAAATAAATATGTGAATACAAATCGGAGTATACTTAATGTAAAGCGAGTTGTGACCGACGGTGTGTGAAACGATAGGGAGAGATTGAGCGGTTATGCAGGCTTTTTAGTTTCACTTTCTAACATATGAACTCTCCACTCCAGGTGCTCTAAATCTTTCTGTAGTCTCTCAGCCCAGCACTATTTATTGAGAACCCCGGTTTGTCACAATACCACTAAAAACAGCAGTAACAGTTTAACCTTCAATAAAGGCACTGTGTCTTCATGCAGTTGCTTGATAATTAGTGAATTGTGTTTCAACAAAACATCAAAGACGGTAATCAAATAATAGATACTAATGATTTCCCACTGGAGCGGTATTGGAGATTGTAATGGCTTCGTTTTAAAAAGTGGTGGGGACAGTTTGGGGGGAAAGCGAATGCACAACTGAACTTGAACAAGTTGTGTACTAGATGTGAATCTCACATTATGAACAGGCCTTAATACGCTTCACAGTGCAAAATGAAAAGTCTATAAAAAAGAGAAAAAGCCATACGTGCACAAGAACTTGGCTGCCCGCTGTCACTTAATGCATCGAGCACTCATTATAATAAACTCCAGTATTCCATCGACACTTATTATAATACATATGAACGAAATGGAAACTTCTGCTCAAGAACTGGAGATGTTTATGCTGTATTAGATAGACACTTACCTGATGAAAGTGAATTTCAAAAAGTGGTGGGGACAAAATTGGCAAAGGTAAAAAGTGGTAGGGACATGTTCCAACCGTCTCACCCGTAAATGACTCCTATGCAATTCTTATTTTTGAACGTATCTCTGCTGTGTGTGATGCTTTTACGGTGTTTACTGGTTGCCAGTATGTCACAGTGACCTTTGATAGTGACAACAGAACTATTTTAAAACAAAATAAATGTTAGCATTTCACAATTAAATTTTAATGTAATTTTACTGTGTGGGGCATAAACATATAACTGCAGCATATAACATGTAAAAGTGTTGCAGGGGGCATAAAAAAAAAAACCAGTGATCAACAATCTCAGTGTTAAAAAAATCAGTGATAGATATCTGCCTAACATTTCCTGTTAAAAGTCAATTAAACACTGTGAGCTATATATATATATATATATATATATATATATATATATTCACTGCCTAATATGCTGTTGGTCCTCCGCGTGGCACCAAAACAGCGCCGAACCTCCGAGGCATGAACTCTACTAGACCCCTGAAGGTGTCCTGTGGTATCTGGCATCAAGACATTAGCAGCAGATTCTTCAAGCCCTGTAAGTTGTGAGGTGGAGCTGACTCGTTGGTCCAGCACATCTCATAGATGCTCAATCAGATTCAGATCTGGGGAATTTGGAGGCCAGGGCACCACCTTGAGCTCTTCATGTTCCTCAAACCATTCCCAAACAGTGTGTGCAATGTGTCAGGATGCATTATCCTGCTGAAAGAGGCCACTGCATTCAGGGAATACCATTGCCATGAAGGGGTGTACCTGGTCTGCAACAATGTTTAGGTAGGTGGTACGTGTCTAGACGTCCACATGAATGACCGGACCCAGGGTTTCCCAGCAGAACATTGCCCAGAGCATCACACTCCCTCCACCAGCTTGTCGTCTTCCCATAGTGCATCCTGGTGCCATCACTTCCCCAGGTAAACGACGCACACGTACAAGGCTGTCCACGTAATTTTAAAGAAAAAATGATTCATCGGACCAGGCGACCTGCTTCCACTGCTCCAAGGTCCAGTTCCAGCACTCATGTGCCCATTGCAAGTGCTTTCGATCTGCAACTATACAGCAGTGTGCAATGCACTGTGTGTTGTGACACATTCCTCCTATAACCATCGTTAAAATCGTCTGTGACTTGTGCCACAGTAGACCTTCTGTTAGTTCTGACCAGACAGGATAGCCTTTGTTGCCCTTGCGCATCGATGAGCCTTGGGTGCCCAACACCCTTTCGCCGGTTTGTCCCTCCTCGGACCACTGTTGGAAGGTACTCACCACTGCTGACTGGGAGCACCCCACAGTCCTTGCCGTTTCAGAGATGCTCTTACCCAGTCGTTTGGCCATAACAATTTGGCCCTTGTCAAAGTCGCTCAGGTCTTTACTCTGTCCATTTTTCCTGCATTCAACACGTTGACTACGAGAACTGATTTTTCGCATACCATCTAATCTACCCAGACCTTGAAATGTGGCCTTGTTAGGAGATGATCAACATTATTCGCTTTACCTGTGAGTGGTCATAATGTTTTGGCTCATCTGTGTATAGATGAGTGTGTGTGTGATTTAAATCATAAACATAATACAATAAACCATTCACCTTGAACCAAAAATGTAATTATATTTCAATTATCATTATTATGTTTACATTAATAATTTACTTTAGATCTTAATTTGAATTAGTAATTTCCCACCTGTTGACGTAGATGGATACTTGCGTGACGGCAAATAGGAGGTGGCTATATATGATTTTTTTGACCACTTAGTTATTTCTAATTCTTATTCTTTTCATTTGTAGTGCAATTTGAATTTAGAAATATCTCTGGTTTAAGTTTTTCGAATTTAAATAAATTAATTTAGTCTTTAAATCAAAACAAAAATATTACATTCACCCTCGGCAGTGTGGTTGACAATGTAATCGGATATTGCAATGTATTTTTTTTATAAAAATATTGTGAACCTATTTCTTGCATATTACCCAGTCCTAGTGTTCAGGGGATCCAGCACGTGAAGTAGAATGGTTCTTCTGGTAACTAGTAAGCATAACAATACATATTCCGAGTATCTTACGAATGATTATGGAGCTCAACAGTAATGAGGTAACTTCTGTGGCAATACCTTGAGTGTAGTTTACCTGTTTAGAAGCACCTTGGCAGGTTTGGCGTCTCCATCAAACCCCAAAAATTCCCTCAAAATCCTCCACTTTGTAAATGTGATGCCTGTTCACTCTGATTTTACTCTGGTCTCTGTGTCTTTTAGTGAAGCTGATATGACAAAATATAAGGCTTAAAGTTATTACAGATTTTTTTTTTTTATTCTGACATTTGTTTTTAATTTTGGCAGGTCTGGTCTTCGCTGCCATACAGTGATTGTGAATCCACTCCCAAAATAATCCACCAGTAAATGATCTGAATATTCCTGTCATCTTTGAATTGAAGAAGTGTTTCCAGAAGTGCAGGACAAACTTCAAGTGTGTCAATATTTTCTGACATACTATTGTAAAGATGGATTTTATTAAAGAGGAGAGAGAGGACATGGGATATTCAGAACAAAACCGAGTGAAAAATGATGATACTGAGGAACAAATAGGTTGGTGTCCATTCTTGATTCTTCATTAATTACTACTGATGAACATCTGGGATTTTCACTCAAGTCTTGAGCAGAATCTAAAAATAATGGTGGTTTCAAACAACCCCTCAAGTTTTAATCATTTGTACTTCATTCCGCCATTTTTGCATTAGGTTTGACTTTTAATATGATCATGTAGTTTACGTCAAAGATTTTTGAACAGTACAGTATGTATATATTATGACTGTGGGCTGGAAATAGTTTCATATGACCCCTCCATTGTTAATAGTTTATTCTTGTGACATCAACTTGTATTCATCATCCACTCCATAAAGAGAAGTTTTTAATTTGCAGGCCATGAAAATAAACTAAATTTTTATTTTGCAATAGAATTATGGCATGCGTATAGGCCCTGTTAAACAACCTTATGATTTGCTTCGGGAAAGCACCGTTTAAGAAACAAAAAGAAGGTGATTAAATCATAAAATAATACAAAAACACGTTTACAATTGAGTTCAATTTCATTTTCTTTAGGCAGCATTAACTGCATTAACAATATGAAATGCAAAAAAATCGACACAGTGGAAATTATTACGCAGTCAAATGAGGCCAATGAAATTGGAGATGGTAAATATTTGTATTTGGGAAGGTGGTTATTAGGGATGTGCCCGAAACCGAATTAAGAAAGGCACGAAAAATGTCATCAAACGTTAAACGAATTCTCAATAATAGAAAAATTATTCGTTAGACTGATTATACAACAACAAGCACTAGAATAAAGCAATATTTTAAATAAACATCTAAAATGGCAATGCAATGGTAAGCCTGAAACCAATATGACTAGTGAAAACTTTAACAATGAAAATGCACACTGTGTGATTTCAAGTACAAATCAGATGGCCACAGTGCAGTTTCTGTTTATTGTGCACATCTCAGAAATCTTAGCTTGTCAAGAGGTTGACCAATAGTGGATTTTATCAATACCGATAACTATGGTGTTGGGAAAGACCAATTACAGATTAATCGGCCAATAGTTTTTAAAATCAATTTACAAAATGTTTAAAAACAAATACTTTTTTAAATATATATATTTGTTTATATTTATTTTAGTATTGTTAAAATATTTCTCGCGTGCCGCCCAGGTCTACCTCACATTTGTTGTTGTTTAATGGATTTTTTTATCTATTTAATGTGTTTGTTTTAGACCTGATGGAAGTGAAAGAAGAAATTGAAGAACTGAAGGAAGTGGAGAAGAAACATCAGTATCAGAAACCTTCTAATGTCACACCTGGAGAGAAATCATTTAGTTGCTCACAGACAGAACAGAATTCCTCAAAACAAACAAAGGCTCGTATAAGAATTCACACCGCTGGGAGGATTTACACATGCCCTCAGTGTGGAGAGAGTTTCACACGTAAAACTCATTTTAATAGACACGTAAGGAATTATGCAGAATATAAGCCTATTGCATGCCTCCAGTGTGGAATGAGATTCAAATATCAAGGACAGTTTAAGGCTCACATGAGAATTCATACTGGAGAAAGGCCGTTCATATGCCCTCACTGTGAAAAGAGTTTCGCATATTCAAAATGTCTTGAAAATCATCTGCACGAACAGCACCCTGGAGCAAAGTCATCAAACTGTGATGAGTGCGATAAAAATGTTATGGTGGCATCAAATGAGGAGCCCCTTTTGTGTTCCTTGTGCGGAAAAAGCTTTTTATGCTTGCACAATTTCCAAGAGCACCAGAAAATTCATCCTAGTGTGAAAGCACATGTGTGCTTTGAGTGTGGCGATGCCTTCTCAAAAGCTGGCAATTTGAAGATGCACCAAAAAATCCATATTGCAAAAAAACCTTACACATGCTCACACTGTGGAATGGGTTTCACTCATTCCGTAGCTCTTGCAACACATGAGAAAGTGCATACTGAAGAGAAGCCTTGATGTGGGATGAGTTTAACCCAATCAAATCATTACAAAAATGAATTCTGGAAAAAGTGTAAGGTTCATCTTCAGGTGCAATGTTATTTTTAATTTTTGAAATACTGTTCTGAAACATGAGTAGTAATAATAATACAAATATACTAGGCCTAATAGAAATGTCTACTGTTGACTCCTTTCAGTTTATTTTTTGTTACATTTTGCTAGCTGTAGAAAAATGACGATGAATTGAGAACAGAACAGACTTGTTTGCCGAAAAATCACTAAAAGGTCATTCTAAGGTTAGAGGCTTAAACAGTCAACTATTTTTACTCTGTGGATGAAAATATATCTAAGAATATATAATCTAAAAAATTGTCTTGGTTTTGAATGTAACCTTGGTTCCCTGAAAGTAGGGACGCTATACTGATGCTATGGGAGCTCCTCTCAGGAGTACTGATCTCTGAGACCCTATAAAATGATGGCAATTACATATTGGTAGATAGTGCTTGTTGTTCCACCCCATGCACTTGTAAACTGGGATATAAACCGGGACACAACGCCACATTTGGATTTTTTGACTGAAGGGAGAAGGCATCTCTCTGCCCCTTTACATTGAGAAATCAGTAGTGCGACAAAGCTAAGCAGCGTCTCATTCCCTTTTTTCAGGGAACCATGGTTACATTCGTAACAGACGTTCATTTCAAGTTAGTTGATTCGACGCTGTGTCAGGTAGAGCTGTGTTCAAAATATCGATACGACGATACATCATCATTTTCTCCTTGCCAATGCGTGTATCAGTGCAGCTGCATCTATATCGATATTATGCAGCACTTTGAACGTTTGAGTGTAGCCCATCACATCTATCATGCAACGCAAGTTGGCTGTTTCAATCACCTGAGAAGTTGTAGACTACCACATTTAAATTGGATGAGACTTTTGCTACCGCCAGCAAAAAAAGAAAAAAGTGCATTTTGCCTAAACCTGGCATTTGGGAGTAGGACAATATCCAAATACTGCAAAACCATGATGAACCTCCATCTACCTGTTCATATGTCAAGATAAAGCAGACTTCTTTTACTCTCAACCAGGGTATGACATAAAATAAAGGTGGGTATTTTTTTAACAGTGGCGGATAATTTAGCTCATTTTCCTGCCGACCTGTACATTTTGGTCAAAAGGTTATTTCGTACCCTTCTCTCAACTGGGGTAAGGAAAATGCCAGAGATCTGCAGTTTAGGCATCGTAGATATCACATGCGAGGGTGAGTTAGACTATATATATTTTAAGAAAATGCAATTGCTGGCTAATATATCTTTTCACTTGATCTTAGCGCAATATTTCAATGGAGGAAGAACCATGGCAATGTTCTTTCTCTATCTGAACAGACCTAGCATGCATTGCATTAAGAATATGTGAAACATGATCCATGTGAAATTTCAGGTGTGCCGCTGCTGCATGCATATAGGGAAGACACTTGTATATCAATCCTCTTTGCAGCCAAAACCATGGAAGGGAGGGAGGAAACATCCAAGTTACATCCTGAGGAGAGAAAGCTTGCAGGGTTTGAATTATATTCCAAGAAGGAAATTTGCAGACTGGGCGCCAACATGCTTTTCACCCAATTGACTTTGAGGCCCAAATGCTTCAGATGTGTAAGCAGCAGATCCCTCAGATTGTGCTAAAAGCAACCAATTGTTGAGGTATTTCAGTACTCAGCCTCAGCGGAGTGAGCGCTGCATATTTTTTTTTTATAAATGTATGGGGAGCCAGGGACAAGCCAAAGAGCAGAACTTTGAACTGGTATGCAGTCCCCTCGAAGGTGAATTACAAGAAAGTAAACAATGCAATCAGTATCAAACACGGAAGCGTTCAAAGGATTCGTTGTCCGTCAGAGCACACGGGGAGGAAAGATAATCCACTCGCTGAAAGGGTGCAGATCCAAATTACAATTATTGTTGATTTAGGTTTCAGAGCACGAAAGATGTTCCCACGACCCTAAGAAGGAAAATTCTGATGATGTGGGTTTGTGCCCCAGTTTATATGCACACATAGGGGTGGAGCAACAAGCGCAACCTGCCAATATGTAATTGCCATGATTTTATAAGGTTTCAGAGATGAGGAGCTCCCATAGTGTCAGCTACTGATGCAGCGTCAAAGTGACCGGCTTGAAAGGAAATATAAATGTATTTATATCAGTGTACCCATAAGCCTCCCCCAGTGGCCCCCCTAAATTTGTAATGGTAGAATTTTCCTTCCCACTGTGAGTTGTGACCCCACATGACAGGAAATATTTCAAATAAATTGTATTTTAATACAACATTGTTACATAAAAAAAAAAAAAAGGCATTTAAGTTTGATATATTCATTGAATATTTACCTAAAGTGCTTAAGGAACGTCTAAACAGTCCATACACTGCTCTAAAACGTCACTGTCCAAGTGTTCATTAAATTGAATTGCATGTTCTATTTTAATCCCTGTTACTAAAAAATAAATAAATTCCAAACTCCAAACTAAAGGTTGTAGTGTTTTTTTTTATTATTATTATTTTTTTATATATATATATATATATATATATATATATATATATATATATAACTTAAACACCAATTGAATGGATACATTGACCCCAGCATTTTAGCGTTTATGGAGGTAGCTGACACAAAATACTTTTGGAAAATTGGCATGTGGTGTGTAAGGACATACTTAATCTAACACTTTTTAAACAGCATTTTCTAATTTTTTTTACAGTTATGCATGCAGCTTTTATGACCTCATAGTCATTGAGATACTACATACTACAGTCATTGGGAATACTATTTGTTCTTTTAAAAATAATTTGTTACAGTGCAGGACCATTTAAGTAAGTGATTATCCACAGCTAGGTGTGCGTTAAAATTTTTTATGTACGACCTGGAGGCAAACTACATTCAAATTGTTCACGCACACTTAGCCATGGATTATCCCGCTTAATTGTCACTTGCTAGCATTGATTAGTTACAACTGTCATTGATTTTTGCAGTGCATAATTTGACTGGAAGAATAAAAATATCAGTTAAAATTTTCTATGGGTTGGTATATCTAGAGTCTGCCTGTTCTAAATCAGACACAGAGATAAAGTAGTGCAATAATATCACATTTATTGTAATGAATTAAATAAAAAGCTTTACAAATTATTGAAAAAAAGTTGACAATTTTTTGGAGATGGACATTACAGTTGTAAAAGTGGTTGATGAGTGGTAAAACATCCACAATGCTTTGAAATCTGCGGACATCCATATGACATCCATATGGTGTCCATTAAGGCTTAACACTTAATTGAATTAAGAATGAAATATGGCCTTGAAAAATTACAAAACCACAAAAGGCTGCTTTTTATTAAACATTCTACATTCAGTGCTTCAGTCAACGATACATGACAAGCGGTGTCCTACAGTGGGTGTTTGTTGAGCAGCGCAACAATATTAGATGTTTTTATATTACAATTCAAATCGGCTTGCCTCGTTTTGCTGAACAGCGAGAGACGCCTTTGATGGGTTTCAGGTTTTGAATTGACTGAATGTCAAACCATACTTTCCTTACAAACCTTTTGGGTGTTTAAAGGGGAAAGTGCAGGTGCATTCCTAATTATCTCCAAGTCGGACTCAGTAATACATATATATGTATAATAATAATAATAATCATATATATATATATATATATATATATATATATATATATATATATATAATCGTGATCAATCTTATTTTTGTTGTTAATATGACTAATCTACCATGATTGAATTTGGACTCTGAAAACAATTTTATATTATATTGATACTTCGTTTTAATGCATTGCTTTTCTATTTTAATGTAAAAAAAATAAAAACAATGTATATGTAATAATATATAATACAGATGTTTTATTGATGCTGCAGATGAATAAATTATGTTACATTAAAAGTATTTTATAATAAATTAATATATAGAGCTAATTGTACTCTTAAGTAAGGAATAATTGACCATTGAATTGTTGAGAAATAATGCACACCCGAGGTGGTAATGCGGTCACGACGTGCAGTGGACACCCGTTATACATCTGGTGTGCAATATTTTTAAACAATTCAATGGGCCGGAGTCAATTATTCCACTTATACCACAGTTACCACACCTTACAACATTGTTCAGTGTTTTATCTCAAGAAATGTTTTGATTTTTGTCCCTAAAACGCTCTTATGATAGGAACTACGTTATTTTGCTGCGGATTCAGAGTCTTGCTTTAATACAGTCCGAGCCTTCGTTGCTAGTTCGAAAACGTCACTTTAGAACTAGGAACAGAGGATTGCGAGGCTTGCGCTGCTTTACTCGAGGACTTACTGGATAATGAGGTAGTGCGTTTGTGTGTGTGTGAGAGAGTTTGAAGAATCGAAAGAGAGAAACTCACTACGCGTATGCGTATAATGTCTGTGTGTTCACGTGTGTGGGAGAGTGTGTGTGAGAGGAGGAGGGGGGCGTGAGATTGTTTCCCACAAATATTTCAGATAATATATAAACTGTTGTATTGATGAAGTGTATCTTGCTCTGATACAGCTCAAGCCTTCATTGCTAGTTCGAAAACATCACTTTAGAACTAGCAACGGAGGATGCGCTGCTTCTCGGCATGTGTGTGTATGTGTGAGCGAGAGAAAGAGGGAAACGGAGTTGAATTGCCTGTGTTTAAAGTGTCTCTCGTCAGGAATAACATTACTTCAAATTGACAAAGTGTAAGTTTAAGGCTCAGCAGCAGTGTGTCACCATTCTTGTATATAGCTTTTCTATTGCTAAACAACTGTTTACAATCACAGTGAGTTGAGGGGGTGCGCTGACTTTGCTACCAAGAGAGTTTGTGTAGAGCGAAAGAGAGGTGTAGGGATAGCGCGGTGCTTTTTTCCACAATAGCTGTGTGAGACTGATTAGGGAGAAATACATTGAAACATCAAAAGTTATTTCGGATAATAGAAACTGTATTGATTAAGACGCAGGGATGGGGCTCTATTTGTTGGTCGTGACTCGAGTCTCAGTGTGTGTGTGTGTGCATGTGTGGGAGTGTGTGTAAGTGCGGGTAAGACGAGGGAGCGCGAGGGTTCTTTTTAACTGAAATTGAAATAAATGTAGGATATTTTAGACATTGTTTGACATTCTTAACTTTACCCAATGTCTTTGTTTTAGTTAGTTATTTCGTTGTGGTAGCCTGTAGGGCTCTTTGTAATAACTGAAATAATTTGGTGAAGTGATTTGAAACTGTTATGCTGTCAAGATCTGGAACTACTTCATAGCCGTGCGTTTACTTGAAAAATAATTGCACACCTTAGAACAGGGGTGGGCAACTATTTTGGTAAAGGGGCCACATCGAGCTTTAAGTAGTGCATAGTATTCCTTTTGGGCCACATTGTATTCCTTTTGAGATACAATGTTCTGCATTGATTTGGGTTTTGTATCTTTTAAGGCCAGAAATAATTATCAATTTTCTGAAGTGTATATATATGACTAATGGGACTATTCAACAATTGCCTAAAGTATTGTATTGCTCTTAGAGGTGTATAACGAAGTATTTGTACTTCATTACTGTACTTAAGTACAGATTTTTTATATTTGTACTTTACTTGAGTATTTTCTTTGGACTTTTACTTTCACTTCACTACATTTTGAAGAGAAAACTGATAATTTTACTCTGATAAATTTCTCCAGACCCTTTCGTTACTTTTGCAGCTGAACACCGCAAAAAAATTACAGCTGTATGTGCAAAATGCATGCAGATCGGCGATAGTGATGTGTGATTTGTTGAAAGAATAATTTTAGTTAAATCTTTTCAATTGGATTCCTTTGAACTGAACAAACATTTTCAAAAAGCGGTCTGAATGATTCGTTTTGCGAATCACGAATCTGAATCAAAATCACAAATGAACCGCGTGCCAGATTATGTGTTCCATCGTCTACCTCCGCTGGGGAAGAAAAGAAACAGCTCATGTGAGTTTAATTTGTATTTTTATGACTAATTAATTTGATAAGTTTAGGCTTAAACATTATGAATGCTGTTAAATAATGAAGTTATGTGCGATCAGTCTCCCACCTTTCCAGGAGACCTGTTTGTATAAAAGTAAATCACATGCATTTACATTTTACATTTAAACAAAGCATGATGTGTATGAATAATTACCAGCGCTCATGAAAATATCCAACAATATTTATTTGTATATTTTATGAAGATGTGAATGGTCTTTGCTGAAGCAAAACTCGTTTTCTGGTTGTTGCTAAAGTGTTATATTTGCTTTGTAGCACATTTATAACTAGGGTTTTCTGGATGGTTGTTAGGGCATGCTATACAGTTGTCAAGGTGATCTCTGCCGTGTGTTTTGGCACAGTGCTACAGTATGAAGTTGTCAGCTTGTTGCTATGCTGTTGTTAAGTTGTTTTAACTGTGTTTCAGTTGCAGTTGCCAGGGTGTTCTGGGTGGTTGCTGGGTGGTTGTTTATTGGCCCAAATGAAAAGAGCCCACCCCCACAAGTCTCTGGTCACTAATACGACTCAACTCCCTCCTTCAGTGTTCCAATTTTTATGGACTGTGGTGTTCATTTACACTCATCCCATAAATATGATCATTCTGATGTGACTTGAATGTGTCATTAAAGGGATAGTTCATTTAAAAATGAAAATTCTCTCATAATTTTCTCACCCTCATTCGATCCAAGATGTGAATGACTTTGCAGAACACAAACAAGTGTTTTTTTGTTTGTTTGTTTTTCTGAATATCGCTGTTATGTAGGTCAATTCAGTGTAAGTGAATGGTGGCCAGACCTTTGCATCTCCAAAAAGCACATAAATGCAGCATAAGAGTAATCCATAAGACTCCAGTGTTTTCACCAATGTCTTCTGAATGGAACAAATTGGTTTTGGGTGAGAATACACCAAAATATAACTCCTTTCTCGACTATAAATTTTGACATTAGCAGTCTCCTTGGCGATCAAGCTCAATTACACTTCCTATAGCGCCATCTAGGGCTCTGCGCGTGTCAAGCACTAGAAAGTGAAATCAAGCTTGAAATCACGATCGTGCCTAGAGATTGCAATGGCAAGATATACAGTGAAAATGAGTTACAATTTGGTTTGTTCTCACCCAAAAGCAACTGAATCACTTCAGAGGACATGGATTTAACCACTGTAGTAGTGTGGATAACTTTATAATCCCTTAATTTGCTTTTGTAGCTTGAACTGTCTGCCACCATTCACTCGCATTGAATTGACCTGTAGAGCTGAAATATTCTTCTAAAAATCTTTTTATGTGTTGTTTAGATGAAAGAAAGTCATAAACATCTGGGATGGTATGAGGGTGAGTAAATGATGAGCACCACCAATCAAATAATTTGCCATGGGTTTAATGAACTGTAACGTAATTTATGCAATTTACTTGTACTTTTGATACTTAAGTAAATTTAATATCAGTTACTTTAATACTTTTACTTAAGTCGTTTTCTCATGAGCTTCTTTCACTTTTATTTGAGTTAATTTCCATGAAGGTATCTTTACTTTTACTCAAGTATGACAAATGGATACTTTATACAACACTGATTGCTCTATAAAGGTAAATACTTTTCTATAAGGCATTAAATAACTGAATAAAGGCTGAGCTTATTATAAATTATTTATTTTACCATCTCTACTTCCCTGTTAATTTGTTAATTCAGTTTAAAACTCTCTACATCAGGGGTCTGTTTTAATAAAAACAATCTAAAATTATAGATCTTTTCATGTTTGTCACAAAGCGGGCGAGTTTACTTATTTTATTTTCAAAACATTACCCGTTTACACGCTAAAAGGGACATGATGCGGGTCTCATCAATGTTTTGACTTTCCATTCAGCACACAACTGAATAAAACAGGCTGCATGACTATGATAAATGATTACTGCAAGAGTTAGATTAACATACAGGTGCGAGGGGACTTAAACTTTAAATTGGGGGTGTTGCGTCTCTTATCTGGCAACCCTGAGCATGTTAAACGCTTGTGGATGCGCGTTACGTCCCAATGCAAGTAACTGAAATATCCAATGAAAAAAAAACGCTTTTAGGATAAATGAGCCGCGGGCCGCATTAAACCATGTGGAGGGCTGGATCTGGCCTGCGGGCAGTAAGTTGCCCAGGTCTGCCTTAGAACATCCGTGAACCAATCAGAATCAAGCATTCAACAGCCCCATGGTATAACATTAAATATAGCCCTTTAATAATAATTAAAATCAATATTATGTTTTAAAAAGTGGGCAAAAACAACACAGTGTGAGACCTTTTAGCAGGTGAAGTGGAGCAAAAAGAGATCTGAGTTTCAAAGTCGCAGACCGTGTGAATGCAAAGAGAACTGGATACTTTTTCACTTCTTTTTTCTTTTTGGTCCTCTTAAAGGGCTCTGAGATGTGTTCTTTTAAAGAGGACTCAAGTGTGAAAACACCCTAAATCTTTTTCAGAATCAGAATCAGCTTTATTGCCAAGTATGCTTACACATACAAGCAATTTGTCTTGGTGACAGGAGCTTCCAGTGTACAACAATACAAAAACAATACAAAAACAGCAGCAAGACATAGATAATAATAAAAAATAATTATACTCATACGTACAGACACACACATGGGTAGTGCAAATCTAATCCTCACACGGTGTAGAACCGTGTGAGGATGCGGTGGTTCATTCCAAACTTCCTCAGCCGTCTCAGGAAGAAGAGGCCCTGATGAGCCTTCTTCACAACGGCCTCAGTGTGGACGGATCATGTGAGTTCCTCAGTGATGTGGACACAGAGGAACTTGAAACTGCTGACTCTCTCCACCAGTGCTCCACTGATGGTGATGGGGCTGTGTTCTCTGTCTTTTCTCCTGAAGTCCACCACAAGCTCCTTTGTCTTACTGATGTTGAGGGAGAGGTTGTGCTCCTGACATCAGTGTGTCAGAGTGTGCACCTCTTCTCTGTAGGCTGTTTCATCATTGTCAGTGATCAGACCTACCACCGTTGTATCATCAGCAAACTTGATGGCATTGGAGCTGTGTGTTGCCACACAGTCATGTGTGTACAGGGAATACAGGAGTGGGCTGAGAACACAGCCCTGCGGGGTTTCAGTGTTGAGGGTCAGTGATGAGGAGATGTCGCTGCCCATTCTAACCACCTGGCGTCTACTTGACAGGAAGTCCAGGATCCAGCTGCATGGCGAGCTGTTTAAGCCCAGAGCCCGAAGTTTCTCATCTAGCTTGGAGGGCACTATGGTGTTTAATGATGAGCTGTAGTCTACAAACAGCATTCTCACATAAGTGTTCTTTTTTCCAGGTGGGAGAAAGCAGTGTGTAGTGTAGATGCAATGGCATCATCAGTGGAACGGTTGTTGCGGTAAGCAAACTGCAAGGGGTCTAGAGAGAGAGGCAGCACAGAGCAGATGTAATCTCTGATTAGTCTCTCAAAGCATTTGCTGATGATGGGGGTCAGAGCAACAGGACGCCAGTCATTTAAGCAAGTGATTTTGAATTGCTTTGGTACAGGCACAATGGTGGACGTTTTAAAGCATATGGGGACCACAGACAATGAGAGGGAAAGGTTGAAAATGTCTGTAAAAACACCGCTCTGATGACATCGAAATTATGCAGTAATCTTTAAGGACTGAAGTCATTGAAGAAAATTAGTCAAAAAATATGGCAACCCTGTGTCTCTTATTTCTAAGTCCTCTAAAATGTAGTTGATAGTGTGCTGATTTACATCGCACAACCTTTTCTGATCATTTCATATTCATGTACAAAGTTAGTCTGAGCTATTTATAGGTGGTGGTCTGGGACAGGCCAAAAGAGTCCAGCAAATCTCGCTGGTCGGTAAGTTGAACACACCTATTAAAAAAAAAAAAAAAAAAAAAATCATCTTAAAATTCCAGGTGTTTTATGAAATAGGCTATTAAAAAATCCAGGACATTGAAATATTTTAAATAATTAATATTAAATAAATATTACATTTTATAATTTCTGTATCCTAAATTTCAGTTTAATATATATATATATATATATATATATTACACTGCTTTATTATTCGTTATGCATTTTGTGATTTAAGAAATGGCTAGTGTAATCGAGTTTTAATTTGCTTTTTTGTGTTGTGGTGACGTCATCATAACGCTGCGCCGCGAGTCATTCTTCTGTTTGCAGGTTTGTTTTTGAGCGCTTCAGCATTTCAGGTGAATTAAACGATTCGAAACTGCTTTAAATTGATCCATTAGTTCCCTTCCGTACGATAATGTTATTGAAACTGTTTAGTGTTGGTATGTGAAGAGCTGATGTTTTTGTGCATCTACAGATATTTCATTACTTATATATCCCGACCAGGAAATGTTGAGATTACTTGAATGAATGTGTTTAGTAGAGAACTGGTTATACATACAGAGTTACACGTGCATATTTCTCCTTTTATTTGTTTTTGTGTATCAGACTGGTGAGATTATTATTATTATTCACTGATGTGCGCCGATCAAATCTTCAAGTAACGCAAAATTATAATAATTTCTTTAAGTTGTATTTAATTCTTCTTTATTGATCATTTATGCTTGAGGCGTGACGTGACAAATTTTTATCAATTTCTTTTTTTGTCCGGTGTTCTGAGATTTTCAGTTGCACTGGGCGGAGCATATATGAATATTAACGAGTTTCATGTTAAAGTGACACTAACAATATTAGTGCTGCTCCCTGCATTTGAATTCATCTAAATGATGTTTTCGGAAAGGTAATTGCGTTACACGAATATAACGGTTCTGTTTTCCCTTGTTAAGCTTTAAAACTGTGCTGTTGTAAACATCTTCAAAAATGTCTAATAAAGTTTCTGTTGTGATTATTCTGTGCTATTGCTTAATCTCTTGCTCATTTAGTAAATATCTTCAAACAGGCTTAAATTCAAATGACGATGCAAGAATGTGAACCGTGACCTGGATTAAAAACACACAACTTTCATTCAAGGTGAACATGCACTTAATAATGAAAACAAATTGTCTAGGATTGTGAAGATGGCCAAATTGAGAATGAAGTGAGTAAATCAGATGTAATGTTGCTATTCAGAAAACTCCAACACATGTTCCTAAAATCCATGGTTAAGGATACCCAAATAACATAAAGGTTCACCTGACAAATGTAATGTATAGTTTTGCCTTGATTCATTTACACAGGCGAGTTAAGGCTGCTCTCTGCCTGCTCAAAATTCTTTGTAAAGAAGCAATGCCACATAAAAGCCAGACAGAATTATGCCTGCTCTTACCCACCTCAGCCACGAGTATCAAAGGCAGTCCTGATGCTGCTTTGGTTCTTTGTAAATGAAATGCAGCATCAGAGGACTGTTGTTGTCATGACAGAGCATATAATTTAATTTCATATTAAAAATTCTAATTTCATATTTTCATTCATTTCATATTTCTGTAGCCTATTCATAATCTTATACTTAAAACATTAATCTCACAACATTATTTATGCAATTGTAATTACTGTGTAAATGTATTTATGCCACCTCTGAGCAGCATTAAACAGTCTGTTAAAATACACCTAAAATGCCACTTCAGATGCAGCTTCTGTGCCACCTTTGCAGTGTAAAGTATATACACATTTGTGAATAAACACAGACTCATTTGTTCTCTTGATTCTATTCAGCAAAAGGCAACTACTCCCATGAGTAACTTAAATTTTTTAACATTTACAGTAAATGTGCAAATTATCATTTGGTTTTTATGATAATTTTAGCCACTTTTCATTTAAAATTGAAATATTTTCCTTGGTAAGCAAAAGATGTCCCTTTGTGATTTAATAATACATGCATCAAAGCCGTTATAAGTTATTTACCAAATGAGCAGGAATGGCCCAGAATAATCACAATTACTCAAACTTTATTATGCCACCACAAATACATTTATGACAAATTATCCAACAACAGTTTTAAAGCTTCACAAGGGAAAACAGAAGAATATAACAAAAATACGTATGGTTGTTGGTTAAGTTATTTACTTGGAGCCTTACGATACCAGAAGCAAAAAATTAATGACTGTAATCAACACATACGACACAATCTATAAATTGTTGTGAAAACAGAACCGTTATAGTATAAGCCTAACTTCGTTTAAGCAATTACATTTCCAAAAACATAATTTAGATGAATTAAAATCCGGGGAGCAGCATTACTATTTTTAGTGTCACTTTAACATGAAACAGGAAACTTGCTAATATTCATATATGCTCCGCCCAGTGCAACCGAAAATCTCAGAAACTGAAAATTTCAGAACACCGGATCTTTCAGTTAAATGCATTTAACATGTAATTCACACAAAACATTTACTTGACTGGTCTACTATGATGAACATGTTTTCAGTTTCTTAATTTAAAGTCTTTATATATATATATATATATATATATACACACTGGTGGCCAAAAGTTTGGAATAATGTACAGATTTTGATTTTATGGAAAGAAATTGGTACTTTTATTCACCAAAGTGGCATTCAACTGATCACAATGTATAGTCAGGACATTAATAACATGAAAAATTACAATTCCTTGGCATTCTAGCTGTCAGTTTGTCCAGATACTCAGGTGACATTTCACCCCACACTTCCTGTAGCACTTGCCATAGATGTGGCTGTCTTGTCGGGCACTTCTCACGCACCTTACAGTCTATCTAATCCCACAAAAGCTCAATGGGGGTAAGATCCATAACACTCTTTTCCAGTTATCTGTTGTTCAATGTCTGTGTTTCTTTGCCCACTCTAATCATTTCTTTTTGTTTTTCTGTTTCAAAAGTGGCTTTTTCTTTGCAGTTCTTCCCATAAGGCCTGCACCCCTGAGTCTTCTCTTGACTGTTGTACATGAAACTGGTGTTGAGCAGGTAGAATTCAATGAAGCTGTCAGCTGAGGACATGTGAGGCGTTTATTTCTCAAACTAGAGACTCTGATGTACTTATCCTCTTGTTTAGTTGTACATCTGGCCTTCCACATCTCTTTCTGTCCTTGTTAGAGCCAGTTGTTCTTTGTCTTTGAAGACTGTAGTGTACACCTTTGTATGAAATCTTCAGTTTTTTTTTTTTTTGGCAATTTCAAGCATTGTATTGCCTTCATTCCTCAAAACAATGATTGACTGATGAGTTTCTAGAGAAAGCTGTTTCTTTTTTTGTTGTTGCCATTTTTGACCTAATATTGACCTTAAGACATGCCAGTCTACTGTGGCAACTCAAAAACAAACACAAAGACAATGTTAAGCTTCATTTAACGAACAAAACAGCTTTCAGCAGTGTTTGATATAATGGCAAGTGATTTTCTAGTACCAAATTACCAATTTAGCATGATTCCTCAAGGATAAGGTGTTGGAGTGATGGCTGCTGGAAATGGGGCCTGTCTAGATTTGATCAAAAATGACTTTTTTCAAATAGTGATGATGCTGTTTTTTTACATCAGTAATGTCCTGACTATACTTTGTGATCAGCTGAATGCCACTTTGGTGAATTAAAGTACCAATTTCCTTCCAAAACAGCAAATTCTGTACATTATTTCAAACATTTAGCCACCAGTGTGTGTGTGTGTGTGTGTGCATATATATATATATATATATATATATATATATATATATATATATATATATATATACACACACATATATATATATATTCTCTGGGGTTTAAAGTCAATTTCATTGATGTAGACAGTGAACGGTAAAAAGAAAAAAAAAAAACGTATTAAAACTAATATTAAATTCTTAATGTCTGAAAAACCTTTGTCCACCAAATCAAAGTCAGTGGTTTAACCAACATGTAGGTTGCCATAAAAATACATAAATAAAATAAAAAAACATAAAACAAGGAAGACCCCTTATAATCCTTAATGACTGTGTGTGCAGTTTTAAAAAATAACAGATATTTTGATATTTTAATGAGTAACATTTTTCAGGTCAAATAGAGGAACCCTGAGAAAACTTCTTGATATTCGTGACTCAAATTTATTTATTTAATGATTAAGTTGTGTATGCCAACATGTATTCAAGGTGCATGGAAAGTATTTTAATACCTTTTACTTAAAAATGCCACCTGACATTTTTAAGTCGTTATATATTTATTTATTTATTTATTTTATGTAGAAAATGCTGTACATTTTTATTAAACTAACATGGACACAAAGACTATTTGTACAACTAGATGTGTTTTAAACTAGATTTCTAAAAGATTGATCATTTATCACATTCTCTTTATTTCTCAATGAATTAAATGCCAACAGAGCAGCACACACATACAGAATATTTATTTAATTGAATTACAGCATTTTTGCGGTTTAATAATTGCACAAACCATAACACAATTTTGATTTTAATTCTGTTGTTTGTGCAGCTGTAGAAAGAATTGGATGTTTCAATAATCTCTAAAGTATGTTTCTGGTTGACAACAAATAGTGAATTATTTTATTATGTTATTTCCTTCATTTTTCTCATTTATTTATTTTATTTTTACATTTTAATTTTTGGGATTTGTAAGTTCTTCAACATACAGTTATAAAGTATGTTATTAAATGTTAATGTGAGGATAAATGCAGAAATGTGAAATATAAAGAAGAAAAGCATGAAGTTGTTAATACAGAACATTTTAAATTCTGACATTTTAAATTTTTCAGGTCTGGTCTTCGCTGCCATACAGTGATTGTGAATCCACTCACAACACAATTCACCAGTAAAAACTGTGAATATTCCTGTCATCTTTGAATTGAAGAAGCGTTTCCAGAAGTGCAGGACAAACTTCAAGTGTTTCAATAATTTCTGACATACTATTGTAAAGATGGATTTTATTAAAGAGGAGAGAGAGGACATGGGTTATCCAGAACCATACAGAGTGAAAAATGAAGATACTGAGGAACAAATAGGTTGGTGTCCATTCTTGATTCTTCATTAATGACTGCTGATGTGTGATTTGAGTATCTCATAAACATCTGGGATTTTCACTCAAGTCTTGAGAAGGATCTCAAAATAACGGTGGTTTCAAACGACCCCTCAAGGTTTAATCATTTATACTTCATTCTGCCTCGCAAACCAATTTTAAATTTTTGCATTAGGTTTGACTTTTAATATTATCTTCTAGTTTTCTTCAAAGATTTTTGAGCAGTACAGTATGTATATATTATGACTGTTACATTATACCTCATAATGTTTCTGTCAACAGGACTTGAGATTGTAATATGTATTACCAAAATTCGGATTATATTAGAATTTTAAAGACATGGGGGTCTCATTCACTAATAATTGCATGGATTTTGCATTTTTATGTGTGTATAAAAAGTTCTCACGCAATATTTTTGCCTGATTCACAACAGGTTAATATGCACATAATAACACTTAAAAACAGCACAGCAAAACTTGGGAAAAAAGTCTGTGGTGGTTCTCCACCTTCACCTGATCGTTTTGCGAACAGGATACCATACCGGCACGTTATAAAAATAGCTAGAATAGCAAGAACAGCTTCTGGTACTTTACAAGAATTGCACATCATTGTCAGTACCGGTGCGTACTGCTCTTTTGAGTTTGTGCGCTCTATCACTAAGTGTACACGGGCAGAAACTATTTCAGCTCGAGCTATAACGCATGTATTTTTTAAATCTGAAATAAGACTATATGTGTGTGTGTGCGTGTGTGTGTGTGATGTGCTCTTCTAAAATAAGTCGGAAGTAGCAATGGGCTGTTTTTGGAAAAACATTATATTTTGTCAACAACTTGATTTTTGTCTGTTTTAGGTTTTCTATTCTTTTTGATAAGAAAAATTCTCAGCTTTCAAATTATGTTAATGTTATCATCAAATTAGAACTACAATTTTTTTTTCTTTTGCTCTTTGCTGCTATTGTCAATTCAGATGAGAGCGCTGCATATAACATCTCTCCTCAGATCAGCCCTCCTCAACTACAAATTATAGCAAGAAAAAAAAACACATGAATGAACATCAGATAGATGTTGAAAGATAGAATGCAATGGGCTGTAATGATCATCTCTAATGTAATCACTGTTTCAACCACGGGAAGATGTCAGTGATATTAACAACTGGCACCTAATGGTACATTTACCTCAGTACGTTATTCAATGTCCATAGTTAGCTTGAAAAAATGAACTGTAGAAAAGAGCATATTGCAAAAATGTTTAAATACCATCACTGTCAGAGATGCAACAACGGATGCAGAGTGGATACAACTAGTTTTAGAGAATTTAACCGCTTTGGTGCCTGAGCATACGCGATCTCCGAATGAATGCGCGAATGGAATCTTTAGAGCCAGTTTTCTCAAAAACAACATTCAAATGATTATCTTGGCAATGGTTTGGGATAGAAATGTAACAAATATATTAGTAGAGAACTGAGACCTTTTTATTTTATTGTATAAAACTCAAAATGTGATTCAGGAAGGTCCACGTGACGCCATGCGAGGTTCGGACGCGTGAGCGGCGAGCTCTGTGCACTTTGCTAGTTTTAATACTTTTTATGTCATAAACCGGTGAGATTCGATACACCCTTATCCTTAACTGTTCTAGGAAGATAATATGTCAAAGAATTCAAAATTTTCGGGCTCTGGAGACATTAAAAGACACTTACGTGCTCAAGCTGACGCCCCTGAAAAGGCTGCGAACCAAGGAGCCGATTTGGCCTGAGAAGTGAAGGAAATTCGGCGAGAGTTGTTGAACGTGTCTGCAGTGCTGACGAAGGTCGTTGTGGACTTGGAGTAATGCTGTAATACGTCGATCGATCACTGCCATGGAGACAAAATTCACTGAGATGGTTACAAGAGTGGGGGATGTCTAGAAACGGATCGATTATCTGGAGTCCTCGGAGAAGGAATTAGCTGCTAATCCGCTGGCAACTAAGGGGGGATTTGGAGCGCGTCTGGGAGAAGTTGGAATACTTGGAGAATCGTAACCGGTTGAATAACATTCGAATTGTTGGAATTCCTGAGGACGAAGAAGGTCGGGATATGGTGAAATTCCTGGATGGGCTCTTTCCAAGTCTGCTCGACATAAGGCCATAAGCTGGAAATCGAGCAAGCTAACAGGGTTCCGGCTCAGCGATCCACTGAGGGAGACAGGCCCCAATCAATTCTGGCCAAATTTCTGAGATCATCCGATAAAGATCTTTTGTTACGTGAGGCGAGGTGTAAAGGAAGGATTTCTTAGAAGAACATGTTGCATTTTCTTGTTCCCAGACTTTGCGAATTTAACGAGAGAAACGTGATCGATTCAAGGAATGCAAGAAACTCTTACATCAACGGAAGGTCGCTTTTGCACTGATGTTCCCGGCCAAATTGAGAATAGATGCTAAGGATGGCCGTAAAGTATTTACATGTCCCCAGCAAGCGATGTCCTTCATACAGTACGTTATTTTGTGACATTCACGTTGCAGCCAATTGGACCGACTCACTGAACATCCACTTGATCGTCCGTGGAAGCTGAGCGCCTTTTTTTTTTCTTCTTTTTTTGTGCTGGTTCCGCCTAGTGGCTGGAGTTTGTTTTGTGTAGCAGCACTCCTTCGGGACAGTGTTGTGGATGAATCTGCATGTTCTTTGTGCTTATGCCTCCTATTGGTTGGAGTTTGTTTTGTTGAGTATTTCTTAAAAGACATTGGAGTGATTGGGTCATTTGTTGCACTCATGTAGCAGTCGAATGGGCCGGCTGACTGAACATTCGTTTGACTGTCCGAGGAAACTGAACAGCCTTTTTTTAAAAATGTGTATTATTTATTTATTTTATTTTATTTGTTTATTTTTGTGCTGGATCCGCTAGTGGCTGGAGTTTGTTTTATGGAGGAACACACCTTCGGGACAGTTATGTGGATGAATCTACATGTTTTTTTGTGTTTATCCCGCCTATTGGCTGGAGTTTGTTTTATAGATTATCATCTGTTGTGTAATTCTGTTTTACAAAATTTGTATAGAAACACCGAACTTGAGCAATCTGATGGCAAAGTTGTTGTGGGGGCTCTCGTAGGCATACATGGACTGTTTGAGTTTAGAGGGATGGACGCCCTTTGGCGCTGTTGTGCGCGGGGTTAATGCACATGTTTTTTTTTTTTGGTTCAGGGGGAAGTTTGGGGTTTGATTGTTGCACTAATGTTGGAGTGTGGTCTTTATAATTTTATTTTTGACACACAATCTATTTTTTCTAATATCTCAAAATGTCAAATGTTAGTATAAGTGGATTGTCTCTCACCACATGGAATGTGAATGGGTTGGGGCACCCCATAAAAAGAAGGAAGGTTATTTCTCTTCTTAAACGTAAGAAAAATGATATAGTGTTTCTTCAAGAAATGCATCTTTCCCTGCAGGAAGCTGAAAAATTTGGGAAGATATGGGGTGGACATATTTTCTTTAGTGCTGGCTCAAGTAAGAGCAGGGCTGTCATTACACTGATAAGTAAGCATCTAGAATTAAAATGCCACATACGGAGAAAAATAAATCATATAGTTGGCACTTTAATGTATCCCTTTTGCAAAATCCTGAATTCCAACAAATGTTAAAGGTTGAAATCAGTGTTTATATGGAGTCCAACTGGTCCTCAGTATCCTCTGTGGGTGTGGCTCGGGAGGCACTTAAGGCGGTTCTTAGGGGTCAGATCATACAGTATGCCTCATTCATCAAAAAATCCAAAGCACGAGAACTGGTGGAGTTGGAAGGGAATATTAAAAGTGCAGAGGCAGAGCTGAAGCACCGAATGTCATCTGATGGCCTCAGAGAATTGACCCGATTGAAATACAGATATAATACTATTTTGTTGCAGAAGGTGGAGTTTTGGCTATTCAGGCAAGACAGTCATATTTTGAGTCGGGGGACAAAGCAGGGAAGCTTTTGGCTAGATATATAATGCAAAGATAGTCTTTTTCAACCATTCCCTCAGTGAAATCTGCTGGTGGTGAAATATTTAACTCAGCCATTGATATTAATAATGCTTTTAAAGAATTCTATCTTGATCTCTATAGTTCCACGTCTCCGTCTACTGATGAAGATATTAGAAACTTTGTGGAACCATTAGAACTTCCTAAACTGACGACTGGGCAAAAAAATTATCTTGATTCTGAGCTAACCTTGGAGGAGCTTGGCGAGGTAATTAAGGCCTTGCCTACAGGCAAGACTCCTGGGCCAGTTGGCTTTGCCGCTAATTTTTTTAGATCTTGTGTTACAGAACTGGCTTCACTTTTGTTCGAAGTTTATACGGAATCATTAAAGAATCGAAAGCTTCCGCCAACCATGACACAAGCCCGGATCGGTATGATTCTTAAAAAGGACAAAGATCCAAGTGAGTGTAAGAGTTACCGTCCAGTTTCCCTGATCCAGCTAGACGTTTTACTCTGGATAGGGGTTGTCCTCTTTCCCCATTATTGTTCTGTCTTGCCCTGGAAACATTAGCAGCCACGATAAGAAAGGAAGGTGATTTTTCCAGTGGTGGTGGCGGGTGGTATGGTGCATAAGCTTTTGCTTTATGCTGATGATATTTTATTATTCGTCTCTGACCCTACTAGATCTATGCCTTGCCTCCACAAAATTAGTAATTTCTTTTCTAAGTTCTCGTCATACAGAGTTAATTGGTCTAAATCCGAAGCTTTGGCTCTGACAGCATACTGCCCAGTAACGGCTTTTCAGCTGGGTGCCTTTCAGTTATTAAGTATTTGGGTTATTTATTCCCAGAAAATGTGTGTGATTTAGTTAGTTAATTTTGACACTTCAATAAAAAGGTTTTCGAGTGATGTGGGCAGGTGGGCTTCATTACATTTATCTTTGATTGGGAAGGTTAATGTTATTAAAATGAATTGTATTCCAAAATTCAACTACCTGCAACAGTCTCTCCCTATAGATGTCCCCCTCTCTTATTTCAAGCAGTTTGATAGCATAGCAAAGTCCTTCATTTGGAATGGTAAACGTCCCAGATTACATTTCAGTAAAATGCATAGGCCAACTGACAAAGGTGGGTTAGGCCTACCCAAGATTTTGTTTTATTATTATGCATTCGGTCTCAGACATTTGGCACATTGGTCGCTTCCACCTGAGAGAGCCCCTCCCTGTTTTTGTATTGAACAGGAAGTTCTTGCCCCTATTTTGCCATTGTAAAGCCTTTCTATCAAACTAACCGGAGAAGTTAAGTTACACCCCGTTATCTCGCATTTGCACTCGGTATGGACAAAAGTGTCCAGAGTGTTTAATTCGGACATTTATTTCAGTCTGCTACATTACTGACTGCACTGATAAACTACAGCTGGCTAACAGCAAACAGATGTGATAAACATGAGTGACATGGTTGTCAGGGACAGGGTTAACGTTATATTAGTTATATAAAATGATGGGGTATAAATTTTTTTATTAACTTTCCAGTATGTATTTCACAAACTAGTTAGCAATTTAATGAGAAGAGATCGCTCAAATCCACACAGTTTAACTCCACCCTGTCTGCAGAGCCACCGTCAGTTCAGAGTGAGCTCTGTAAACAATGGAGTCGGAGCGCGCTCTGCTGGACAAACTATGCTATGACACCAATTCTAAAGCATTGTTTTCTGCATTATATGTTCTGAAAAAAAGTTTTCATATCGGCGCATATCGGTAAAATATACGCCGATATCGAATTTCATTTTGCCCCAGACTCTGTATTTTAGGCGATGGGGCGGTCATCAGTATATTGACAATAAGCACAAAAAAAATAGGGTCCTAACCAGCATCATGATTGCCAGATAAATAGTTTTAAGGGGATGGAAGTCGGCTGAAGTGCCCCCAATTCAGGAGTGGTGCTCGGAGATGGGGAGGGTGACGGCTTTTGAAGAAGGGTCATCTAGAAGACTGGGGAATTTGGACTTGTTTTTGGGGAAATATATATATATATATAATTTTTTTTTTTTTTTGTGTGTGTGTGTGTGGGTGACCTGGGGTGTTATTGGGGGTCGGGTGGTGATGCGGATGGGGGGTGGGGTTTGGGGGGTTAATAGAGGGGGTTAAGTATTGATTCTGTTTGTATATGTTTTGCTTTTCTTTGTTTAATATATGAATCAATAAAAAAATGTTAATCACAAAAAAAAAAAAAAAAATGGTCGGTCAAAATTACGATCAAAGAACATGTGAAATCAGTAATAAAATCTGACAATACTGGGGGAAAAAATGTGATTGAGGTTCAGTGCAACTCAAAATAGAGCAGATCACATATAAATATAGGCTATATATACAGCTCTGGAAAAAAATTAAGAGACCACTGCAAAAGGTAGGTCTGATCACTGACAATGATGAAACAGCCTACAGAGAGGAGGTGCACACTCTGACACGCTGGTGTCAGGAGCACAACCTCTCCCTCAACGTCAGCAAGACAAAGGAGCTTGCGGTGGACTTCAGGAGAAGAGATAGAGAACACAGTCCCATCACCATCAATGGAGCACCAGTGGAGAGAGTCAGCAGCTTCAAGTTCCTGGGTGTCCACATCACTGAGGAACTCACATGGTCAGTCCACACTGAAGCTGTTGTGAAGAAGGCTCATCAGCGTCTCTTCTTCCTGACTACACCAGCACTGTAGAGAGCATCCTGACTGGCTGCATCTGCACCTGTTACGGCAATAGCACCGCCCACAAACGCAAAGCCCTGCAAAGGGTGGCGCGACCTGCCAGACACATCATCGGAGGTGAGTTTCCCTCCCTCCAGGACATATATACCAGGCAGTGTGTGAAAAAAGCTCGGAGGATCATCAGAGACTCCAGCCACCCGAGCCATGGGCTGTTCTCACTGCTACCATCAGGCAGGCGGTATCGCAGCATCAGGACCCGCACCAGCCGACTTCATGACAGCTTCTTCCCCCAAACAATCAGACTTCTGAACTCTTGATTTCTCATGATCAGTATACATCAGCACTGCACTTTATTAATCTTACACTGGACTGTCATAAATTATATTCTCTTTTAACAACACACTGGCAGCTGACTATCAACTGACAGCCTGAATGTCAGTACAGTACAATACAACCTACTGTATATTTTATATATACTATATATACTATTTTTTATTGTATAATGTGTATTCTGTATTGTGTGTATTATATACTGTACATTGTATGTTATTATTTGTATATTGTGTTGTGTAATTATGTGTATATTAGATTTTAAATTGTGTTACGTAAATCTGATGTTTATTGTAAACTGGTATATGTCGATCGGAGCTGCACCCAAGAATTTCACACACCATTGCACTTGTGTATATGGTTGTGTGACAGTGATTTGATTTTTTAAAATTATCTTTCTCTGGATTTACTATTTATAGGTATGTGTTTGAGTAAAATGAACATTTTTGTTTTATTCTATAAAGTACTGACAAAACTTCTTCAAAATTCCAAATAAAAATATTGTCACTTAGAGCATTTATTTGCAGAAAATGTCAACTGGTCAAAATAACAAAAAAGATGCAGTGTTTTCAGACCTCGAATAATGCAAAGAAAACAAGTCCATATTCATTTTTAAACAACACAATACTAATGTTTTAACATAGGAAGAGTTCAGAAATACATTTTTGGTGGAATAACCCTGATTTTCAATCACAACTTTCATGCGTCTTGTCATGCTCTCTACCAGTCTTTCACATTGCTGTTGGGTGACTTTATGCCACTCCTGGTGCAAGAATTCAAGCAGCTTGGCTTTGTTTGTTGGCTTGTGGCCATCCGTCTTCCTCTTGATCACATTCCAGAGGTTTTCAATGGGGTTCAGGTCTGGAGATTGGGCTGGCCATGACAGGGTCTTGATCCGGTGGTCCTCCATCCACACCTTGATTGACCTGGCTGTGTGGCATGGAGCATTGTCCTGCTGGAAAAAACAATCCTCAGAGTTGGGGAACATTGTCAGAGCAGAAGGAAGCAAGTTTTCTTCCAGGATAACCTTGCACGTGGCTTGATTCCTGCGTCCTTCACAAAGACAAATCTGCCCCCCAGATCATCACCGATCCTCCATCTGGTCGTTTAATGGTTAGACGGTAATCTGGGGGTGCTTCAGCAAGGCTGGAATCAGGCAGATTCGTCTTTGTGAAGGACGCATGAATCAAGCCATCAAGTCTAGAGACTGTTGTGCGTGAAAGTCCCATGAGATCAGCAGTAACAGAAATACTCAAATCAGCCCGTCTGGAACCAACAATCATGTCACGGTCGAAATCACTGAGATCACATTTTTTTTTCCCATTCTGATGATTGATGTGAACATTAACTGAAGCTCCTGACCCATATCTGCATGATTTTATGCACACACGATTGGTTGATTAGATAATCATAATAAGTAGTTATAAAGGTGTTTCTAATAAAGTGCTCGGTGAGTGTATTTATTTAGTCAGGCTTAATTGGTAACATGATGCTGCTCATCATCTTTTTCTATCAGCTCAGGCTTTGATCTTTAGTGTAAGATTACTTCACAAGCACATGCACATGAATGAGTGACATTTGCTGCAAACAGCCAAACATCATGTAAAACATGGAGAGAGAGAGAGATTTACTTCTCGTGAGAGAGTCAGAGGGATTTACCTCTCCGCTGAAGGCCGATCTTTATGAAATATGAAGAATTTAAATACAACTCCAATTCAGAAAAAGTTGGGACAGTATGGAAAATGCTAATAAAAACAAAAAGGATTGATTTGTAAAATTGATTAACCCTGTGCTATTAAAAGCACTACAGCGGTACCAATACGACTACTGAAATTTTGGTATCGTGACAACACTAGGCAGAACCAGAGTGTTCTTCATTAATTACAGTTGTGTGTACAGTAGTAATATTCCCAGATATTAGTGGTATTTGTTTTAACTCGGTTGTAAAGCGGCATTTGCGGCTTAGACTATACCTCACCAGGATGACAGCATATATCTGAGCTCTGTGCTGCCATAGGGCCTTGTTAAACAGGACACTATACGGAGCGCAACAGAACACAACTGGCATTGGGATACCGAGATGCTTTTTTACAAATTGAGCTCTATTCAACTTGACACAGCATTTTAAAATGCATTGGTTATTCTGCACGACTCTGATAAGAAAGCAAGATGCAACGGCAGAAAACCTCCACCTAAGAGGTCATTTAAAAAAAAAAAAAAGTTTTTCTTTTTTTTTCTTTTTATCCCCTTTTTTCTCCCAATTTGGAATGCCCAATTCCCACTACTTAGTAGGTCCTCGTGGTGGCACGGTTACTCACCTCAATCCGGGTGGCAGAGGACAAGTCTCACTTCTGAGACCATCAATCCGCACATCTTGTTACGTGGCTCGTTGTGCATGACACCGCGGAGACTCTGCATGTGGATGCTCATGCTACTCTCCACGATCCATGCACAAATTACCACGCACCCCACTGAGAGCAAGAACCACTAATCGTGACCACGAGGAGGTTACCCCATGTGACTCTACCCTCCCTAGCAACTGGGCCAATTTGGTTGTTTAGGATAACTGGCTAGAGTCACTCAGCACACCCTGGATTCAAACTCGCGATTCCTGGGGTGGTAGGGTGGGGTGGGGTGGTCTCAATACTCGCTGAGCTACCCAGGCCCCCCTTAAAATAGTTTTCTATGAAAACATGCGCTAAATAGACGTCTTTGACTGTTGTGTCGCATAGTGCTGTTTTTTCAGCATCTTGTTTAGGAGAACGTTTTTTTACTAGATGCTGTGTCAAGACTAACTTAAACCTTTAAAACCAAATTTCGAAACCAGCATTCTATTATATTCATTGCACTGCGTCTAGCTTTTTTTATTTAGAGCAATAGCACGATTGGTCTGAACAGCCCCCAGGTCATTGTCAGTGCTTGGCTCACATTCAAGGATTTGATTGTGCATTTATATCTTAAATTCAATGTATATTTTAATTTTTATTTGACAGCCTTAAAAGTGTATGTGACAAGGAGGAGGGCTGGGCCGGGCCGTGACTACGCACGCCCAGCCCCCAAACGGGCTAATCAGCCGAGGAGAGGGATAAATGCAGCCAAATGCGGCAGTTCGATAGAGAGAGAGCCACACACAGCTGCCGTGTGTGTATTTGTATCTTTTTGTTTAAATTAAATATTACTTTGACTGTTCGTCCGGTTCCCGCCGCCTCCTTTCCCATTTTAACCCTGTCACAGCATACTCAGTAATTTTTATTTTATTTTTAAAACAATTTTACGCCTTAAGAAATGAATAATAATATGTATAAAATCACGAGCACTCGCATGATATGAACCTTGTAAAAGCTGTTGAAATCTACATGGAGAAGGTCTCGTCATGTGGGCTGCCATATTAGGATCACATGACCAGCCGAGTACTATTTGCTTAATCTCAGTAACTGTTAGTTATTGGAAACTTTCAGTCAGAGATTAAATTAATCATGGCTAACTGTAATTATTAAATTTCAACAGTGGCATCTGAAACCGAACACTTGCGTTTGAACGATGCTGCATCCACATTCCCGAGTATCAATGTAAATCTAAGATTGCATACATAAAAAACTACTGAGTGCACCTTTAAAGGAGTGATGAGATGCTGACCTCCCAAAAGGTCTCTCCATACATCAATAACTGAATAGTTATGCCAATAACTGTATATAGCAGTGTTTCTAGCACCACTGTTCACTGGCAGTGCTCAACCATTGCTGAATCTACAGATCCAAGCAAAGCTCAAATTTTACCAGAGTTGCTAGCTTGCAGTCTGTAATGAGTTTAAGGGTGCTTTCACACTAGCACTTTTGGTGAGAACCCGGGGTCGAATGACGTCAAAGTTTGGTTCGTTTGAATGATGTGAATGCTGTTTTCCTAACTCTGATGCACACCCACGAACTGCACCCGGGTCCGCTTGAAAAGCTGGTCTGAGGTATGGTTCATGTGAACACGGTTTGCTACTGATATGAATGCAATCATACCAAATCGCGGAAGTGAACCGCTTGTGATGACGTATAATTTGTGTCTTTGCAGGCTCGCAATCGCAATTATTATGGTATTATGCATTTCTAATACCTGCTTGTGTCCAAAAACACCGCCTTCAGAGAGCAGTTCACATTCTTAATATCTCTTGCAATGCATCTGCGGGCTTGTGGTAGACTAACGCGAATATTCATCACATCATTGCACAATCAATGCATCCGTAGCACACAAAGACAAGTGTTGTTCTGTGCATGGCAAGTTTTCAGGGTAAATCCAAAGAGACAGACTTTATTGCGTCTTTATGACATCTTCTCGAGTTATCTAATTACAGTGGTAAACAGCTGCCACTTGTACTCACGTTGATGACATAATCGTACCATGGTTTGGACCCAAATAATATGATGTGAACAGACCAGCGGGGGCAGCAGGAGGGGGAGGAAATGAACTCTGGTTCGGTCCAAGCAATTGATCCTAAAAGGCCAGTTACCACGAAATAAAACAAAGACAATCTTCATATTGTGTACTGTTCACTGGCTAGATGCAAAAACAAACATACATCTTGAGTCGGTTCTTAGGCACTCACTAAGTTACACATTATTAGTGCTGGATGGCGCATAATTTTGTGTGGCAATTAGCTCAGTTAATTAGAAGTTTCATAAAGCTTTGTGAATCACTGAACTGCAAGTCGTTGTAACTTTTATTCCTGGGAGGGTGGTCAACCTGCTCCTGATGGAGAACGCCACCTGGTAATTTGAGTTTGAGGTCCCTGGTTTAGAGTTTACAGAGAATAGTGTGAAAGGGAAAACATACAATGAGTGGCAACACCATAATACTGTATTGCTAGTGACTACATTCACATGCACTTAAGAAAACGGTTTATTCCAGGGTTTTTGCAGTAAGCGGCTTTCTGAAACATCATGTAAACAAGAACATTGATTTCCTTATGCCGTTTAAAGGATTAAGAGAAAGCAGTTTAACACATCCAGTTTCTCCTAGAGAACTTAATGTGGCCATGTAAACATGTAAGCGCCTGATATTTTTGAAGAGTGCACATGTGCGTGAACAGAACGGATAACAAACGTCATAGGATTGAGCCCAACAACAAGTCAACACAGAGGAAAGACATTTCTGGGAGTACAGTGGGAAAAGCACATACACTATAAAGTATACCCATTTATACACACCAATGTAAAATATCGACTGTCCCTAACATTCGCGTATATGCGCTTGTACATGGGGGGAGTCCATAAGTTTTGCATAAGAGGGAAACCCCAGTATTCCATACGCTGCAGGTCGCGATAGAAAGTAAACAAACACAGCAACAACTCTGGAATATCTGGGAATTAAGCCAAGAAATGGGAAATAAAATATTGAAGTCTTCCTCGGATGCCATGTTTGTTATTTACACAAGCATCACAAGGAAGTTACATTGCTGTGGAGAAAGCTGTTTACTGACTGAACGGCATGTATACAGGAGTAAAGAGTATGCCGCTTATACAGTGCCACTTTCTCGCAATACGGCGCTTTCTGGTGTCCATGTAAACGTAGTCCGTGAGAGAGGTCAGAAGTGAATGGATAGACTGGTTCAAGCTCACAAGAAGGCAACAGTAATGGAAATAACCATGTTACAACAGTGTAATACAGAAATTACACTTGTGTCATCATAACCTTAAATTTATCCACCAGGTTTGTGCCATTTACATGAGACTGATAGAATTACCCTTTAACACATCAAATATTACTTAAAAATAGATAATTGACCTTTGGCACTGGGAAACTGGGGTTCACTGTGATTTTCTGTTTATTTGTCAAGTCATTTTTATTTGTAAAGCACTTTTCACAGCACACATCGTTTCAAAGCAGCTTTACAGAAGATCATGCATTAACAGAAAATGAAACTGTAATACCTATAATGTCTTAGAGTCATCGTTATGTAGTTTGATAAAATACGATTGTGAATTGTGTTTAAAAATAAGTAATTAAATAACTATTGTATTTAGAAACCCAGTGAGCAAGCGGAAGGCGACTGTGGCAAGGAACACAAAACTGATAAGATTTTGGTTAATAGAGAAAAATAACCTTGGGAGAAACCAGGCTCACTGTGGGAGCCAGTTCCCCTCTGGCTAAACAACATGAATATGATGCCAATATTACTTAATAATGTATAGTGCAAGTCATGGTTTAAAATTATTAAACTAAGTTAGTGTTAAGGTTCAGTGTTTAAACAAAGATTCTGTAAGAACTGTTAGATTAATGACTAATGTCTTTGAAGTTCATCCTGGATTAACTGCAGAAGCTCACATAGATGCATTGTCCTTTGTTAGTTGGCTGATGAAGGGTTTTGTTGGCAATTAATTGATAGTCTGTGTATTCCATTATAAGTGTGTAGTCCATCATTAGACCAAGGTGATGCAGGCAGAGATCAGTTAGGTGCATCGCAGTTCAACCGGCTGGTAATTTCGGTGAGGTCTATCCTAAGTCCAAGGTTCAGGCAATGGCATATTTCACGTTTGTTGTCCTTTAATAGACTTCTTATCTATTTAATGTGTTTGTTTTAGACCTGATGGAAGTGAAAGAAGAAATTGAACAACTGAAGGAAGTGGAGGAGCAACAGTATCAGAAACCTTCTAATATCACACCTGGAGAGAAATTATTTAGTTGCTCACAGACAGAACAGAATTCCTCACAACAAACAAAGGCTTGTATAAGAATTCACACCGCTGGGAAGAATTACTCATGTCCTCAGTGTGGAGAGAGTTTCACACGTAAAGATTATCTAAGGATTCACTTAAGATTTCATGCTAAAGATAAGCCTATTGCATGCCTCCAGTGTGGAATGAGATTCAAATATCAAGTAAACCTTAATAGGCACATGACAGTTCACACTGGAGAAAGGCCGTTCATATGCCCTCACTGTGAAAAGGGTTTCGCATATTCAAAATGTCTTGAAAATCATCTGCACGATCAGCACCCTGGAGCAAAGTCATCAAACTGTGATGAGTGTGATAAAAATGTTATGGTGGCATCAAATGAGAAACCCCATTTGTGTTCCTTATGTGGAAAAAGTTTTTTATGCTTGCACCGTTTTAAAGAGCACCAGGAAATCCATTGTGGGAAAGCTTATGTGTGCCCTGAGTGTGGCGATGCCTTTGCAGGAGCTGGCAACTTGAAGATGCACCAAAGAATCCATATTAAAGATAAGCCTTTCACGTGCTCACAATGTGGAAAGTGTTTCACTCATTTAGCAGCCCTGAAAACTCATGATAAAGTGCATAATGAAGAGAAGCCTTCATGTGTGAAGAGTTACACCAGATCGAATCATTTCAAAAAGCATTCTGGAAAAATGTCACAGTGAGCAAAGTTAATCTTCAGGTCCAATGTTTGAAACCCAAAGATTACATTTTTCCTTTAAAGGAACCCAAAAATTTTAATTCTCTCATCATTTAGATATTTTGATGGACAAATGATGTGAATATATCCATACAATGTAAATCAATGTGGTCCAACACTTCTCAAAGTCCAAAAAGGACATAAAGGTCATGAGGTTCATTTCATGTCTTCTGAAGCAATCCGATCGGTTTTGGGTGAAAACAGACCAAAATGTAACTCGTTTTTTCACTATAAATCTTGCTATCTGGAGTCTCCTTGACATGATTAGTACACTTCCACATGCTTGATGCATAAGTCTAGCTTGGAGCTTTGGAAGTGTTGCACCCCATTGACTTGCATTGTATGGCTATATTTGCATCATATGTCCATCAAAAGATCTTTGTGTTACACAGAAGAAAGAAAGTCATACAAACTTGAGACGGCATAAGGGTGTGTACATGATGAGAGAATTATCATTTTTGGGTGAACTATTTGGGAGGGGGGGGGGTGTATAGATGCTGAGTAATCATTATGCAAATATACTAATTGAAATGTCTATTATTATTTCTCCATTCAGTTGAATCTTTTTTACATTTTGTTAGTCATTGAAAAGTGATGATGCATTGAGAATTTGACAACTAAAGACTCTTGTCGAAAAATCACTGAAAGATTATTCTATGGTTTTAAGCTTAAACAGACAATTATTTTTATTGTGTGGATGAAAATATTTCTGAGGAAATTAATTTAGGCTATTTCTGTGTTTTTATTATGTGCTTTTTTGCAGAATCAAGTCTAGCTTGGGCATGGTTATAAGTAATTGTCATTTATTGAATCCAGGGTTCCCACAATCATGGAAAATCTGAAAATAGGAATTAAAAAATGTGTGATTTCCAGGCCTGCAAAGTCATGGAAGTATAACAAATTGTTGGTCATGTAAATGTAATTGTAAATTTAATTTTGCTCTACCTGGAGACTCAGAAAGTTGAATCCTCGTTTGAGCTGGATTCAGATCTGAGGTCATTTTTTTTTTTTTCTTTGGAGACTTGCTCAAATAAGTGTTTTTATTAATCCTTAATTCCAAGGATTGGTAGGCTACCTGGCTTACAAATGGAAATACTGCCTGACAATCTCAGTAGAATTGTTTTTAAAACTGTTATGCCATAATCATTAGTGACTTAAATTATGGAAGATAATTGGTCAAAAAATGTGGGAACCCTATATATCTTATTTCCATGTCCTCTACAATGTATTTGATAGTGTGCTGATTGTACATTAAACACTTTTTTCTGATAATATCATATTCCTGTACAAAGTTAGTCTGAGGCTGATTAAAGGTGATACATTGAGAAATAAAAAGACTATTTCACTAAAATCACTTAGAGACTACTGTGTATGATTGCCCATTAACCAGTCAAAGGTATTATATATAAAAATATATTGTTTTCCTATGTGTTATTTGCCAGATCAGTCTAGTTTAGGCATGGGGTAGTTTATGTTTGGAGACATTTATGTCAGGAGTTAATAATGTTTGTATCTTATAACCAAGGTCTCTAAAGTGTAGTGTATAGTGTGCTGATTGTATGTGAAATTACCAGAAATGAAAAGGAGCAATATCTTGTACAGTGTGAGCTATTTAATAATTGTATTTTATTTTTGCAAGTTATTTACTCTCATCTATTTAGTAAGGTATACACTAGGGATAATCAAATTACATAGCTTAGGGGCCTCTTGATAGATAGATGGATAGATAGATAGAGTAGCAGAATGAACAAGGCACATAAACAAAAAGAGGTAAGTTCAAATAATTTACCTCAAAGGTGCCCCTTTATTTAACAAAGTGAAATGTGAATAAGTGATGATAGACATTGTGGAGGGTGACAAGAAGTGAGAAAGTGATCTTTGTTGCTGAGGCGGTCAGCTTTTCCGGGCGTTACTCGCTATCTGTAGGAGAAGAGGTAAGTGGCTTTGCGGAGACATTGCTCATCTGTCTCTTTGGCAGATGTTGGTCAAATCCAAAAAGTAGCTGCCACTTGCTGTTATTTTGGACTAGTAGGTGTTGTTAGCCAGGAGATTGTACTGCACTCTACTGACTATTAAGGTAAGCTTAGTCTATTATTGACTAGTTTAAAGCAATTCTGCTGAAGTTTCAGGCATTTTCATTTTTTGACTTTTGAGTTGCTAATTTGTGGGCTGGACTCCACTGTGCATCAAATAGTAATTAGTACTTAAATTGTGAAAGTACTATAGCGGAAGCGGCAGCCCTCTTCATGTGAAGACCTGTGAGTCTACCTGTGCAAGGACACCAACAATGCGGCATCTACTAACGCTTAAGTTTTTTGCCTTTACTCGCCGTCTTTCTTATGCTTGTAATATGTATGTCCATTACATTCATGTTATTTCCTGTAGGCGAAAATCCACACATCGTACACTAAACACAGCATATGAGGTCCCTTAGTACTGCCTCACCACAGCCCCACTCTCTCTCAGTTGAACTGTGAAACTCAGTCAGCTGTCAACAAATCTGACTTCATCCCAGCCTTTGCAAGTCAGAAACAACTCAATGTTTTGGCTCTGACTGAGACATGGATCGGCACAGACAACACTGTAACTCCCTAAGCTCTTTGTACCAACTTTACTTTCACCCACACCCCTCGTCTGTCTGGGTGGGTCCGGGAAACTGATCTGCTCACTTCCAAATAATGGAAATTTACTCCTCTTACATCTCTCTGCAATAACACTTCCTTCGAATATTTTACCATTACTGTCACTAACCCTGCTAACATTCAATTTTTGGTCATCTATCATCCTCCAAGTCAACAAGGCAATTTTGATGAAGAGCTAGATGTATTGCTGTCCTCATTCCCTGAGGATGGTACTCCGCTGGTCTTCCTTGGGGACTTCAACATCCACATGGACAAGCTTGACTCTCTAGCTATTCTGACCGCATTTGACCTTACAAGATTGCACACCCCTGCAACACACAGAGCAGGACAATGGCTTGATCTCATCCTCACATGTAATTGTATCTCCAATAATCCTATTGCCACTCCTATACATACTTCTGACCATATTATTCATCCAGTTCTCTGTCACTCTCCCTTCTTTCTTACATCTCACTCCACCTATCTTTTCCTTCCACCATAACCTTCGCTCTGTATCTCCCACTCACTTCTCTTCTATAGACTCTGCATCCCATTCCATCACTGCATTAACCACTTCTCTACACTTGATGTAAATTAAGCTACAAATGCTCTTTGTTCAACATTAACTTCTTTCCATATGTCTGACCTCTTACCTCCAGGCCAGCACATGCCACACCCTCTAGCCCCTGGCTGTCAGAGAACACAGAACTGAGCTCAGGGCTGTGGAGAGGAAGTGATGCAAGACAAAAGACTCTGCTGACCTTAGCAAGTATCAATCTGTTCTATCCACTTTTTCCTCTAGTGCAGTGGTTCACAACCCTGTTCCTGGAGGCCCCCTAACACTGCACATTTTGTATATCTCCCTTTTCTGACACACCCAGTTCAGGTCTTGGAGTCTCTATTAACGATTTGATGAATTGAGTCAGGTGCGTTTGACTGGTGTTCCTCAGGGATCAGTTCTTGGACCCCTCTTCTCGATTTATACTACATCACCTGAACGATAATTAAGGAACATGGTTTATCCTTACACTGCTACGCAGATAATATCCAGCTCTACTTCTTGCTTCAGCCTGACGACCCCACCGTCTCAACTTATATCTCTGCCTGCCTCTCGAAGATCTCAGGCTGGATGAAGGAATGCCACCTTCAGTTCAACCTTGTCAAGACAGAATTCCTCTTGATCCCAGCCAACCTGTCTGTTGACCACAATCTCACTATTCGTCTTGTTTCATCTACACTAACGCCAACCAGGACCACTCAGAACCTGGGTGTGGTGGTAGATGACCAGCTTAACTTCACTGCCCACATCTCATCAACCACCCGATCTTGCAGGTTCACACTTTACAACATCAGGAATATCAGAAAATCTGCTGAAACCATCTCAACTAGAGTCAGGTTGGGTTAACCTCCTCATGAAGTGCTGCTGAGAACAGCGTGAAGCATCCACACGTGCAGGTCTCTGCTCAACAAGCCACGTGATAAGGTGCACGGATTGACTGTCTCAGACACGGAGGCAACTGAGATTCGTCCTCCGACACCTGGATTGAGGTGAGTCACTATGACACCACAAGGTCCTAGAGCGCATTTGGAATTGGGCATGCCAAATTGGGGAGAAAAGGTGAGACCATGGATGTGTTCACAGCTATGTGGAACTGCCCACGATACTGAGAAAACTGTGAACGCATTGGCTAGTTCAAATATCAGTGGCCAATGAGAGTCCACTATTGTGCTGAAGCAGGTGGCGCAGCTTATTCTCCATTTCCAGTAAAGCATGGGGCATGAAGGTGTCACAGACTGTGCTGTAACAAATTGGGGTGTAGCCAGGCTGTGTGATGTTCGCCGAATAGTGCATCTTATCTATTTCTCCTTTGGTAAGTGGTTCAAAGTCCATGTAGAACATTTTGATGAAGACCTGGTTCAGTTCACTTTTCCTCTCCTGTGATAAATTTGTTTTTGTCTGTCATTGTTGAAAGAAGCTTTTAAACCTACCCCTTTCTCTGTTTGCATTTGCTGAGCTTGTAAATTCCACAAATTACGGCACTAAAATTAATTTAAGATGGTAATCATTAAAAGTCATACTGTGGAATATTAACAAATTGATATGCTTAGTTGGTGTTTTAGGTCGTTACATTTTAATTACATTTAATTCAGAACATTTTTCAGTTGAGATGGCGATTAGATTAGATTTGAATGATATGATTGTTTTAAAAATATTTAATAGGAGAGAGAGAGAGAGATTTACAGACCTTTAGATTTTCTTTCCTCATATGACTAGAACACTTTATCATGTTTTCTGGACACATGCCTTTTAAGATTCCACAATGAACCTTTGGTCATGGCAGTCACCTCCCCAGACTCGCGTTCTCCTTCGCTGTCATTAATTTTCAAGGTATATTTGTATTTTTGATCACCCTGCTTCTGATAGTATTTCAGAAAATCCATCTTTCTGTCAAGCTAATGGTGTTTAACACTGTGCTTAACATGTGAATTCTTGCTCATATACAGTTGCATTGTGATCCATTAACATGAGTTGTGCTCATGATGTAGCGTCAGTGGAGCACTCTTGGAGCGAGAGATGCTCCGACTTTCAAAAAATCCGCTCCTCGCTCTAAGCAAAATCACGTCACTCTGCTTCCACTCTGCTCCGCTCACATACTTTGCCTACTAGCCATTACAGAGCAGTCAAAAGCATTGCTGCAGCCACCCCATCATATTAAAAAATATGAAGGAAAGTGGGAACAATAAACCAACTACTTGATGCCAAGGCAGAGACACTAGCCATGATGGGTAGTGGTCCGATGTATTAACACACCTTCCTGGTTAGCAGGAAGGAGGGGAGCTGAGCAATCGCCTGGCCAGTGGCTTTGGCACAATGGTATTAGCCAACAGGGTAGTGAAACACTGCACACATGCTCTCATATACATGAGTGGGAATAGAGAGACCACGTTTTTGATCTAACACCACTATTAACCAATTGGTCAGCGATTGGTCAGTTGGTCAACCCTCTTCCTATGTGAATATCTGGGAGGAGAGAGATGACACATGCAGGTTATAAAACCTGGCAAAGGTGTTAGGAGAAGTCCAACCTGTAGCCAGACATATGTCTTCTAGTGACACGCCCTATTCCCATGCCAAGGAGGCAGCCATACTCTTGGTAAAATGAGCTTTTATGCCCATGGAACATTTTATGTCTTGCGAATCATAAGCAAGTGCAATAACGTCCACATCCCAGTCACAGTATCTTTTCTTGGTGACATCCAAGCCCTTTGAGCGACCTCGACGGCAAGCAAATAATTTTTCAGAATCAGATACCCTGAAATGACTCATTGTACATGTGTAATGCCCTTACTGGGCAGAGCATGTGTAGCATCTTTGATCATCCGATTCCAAGGGAGGAAGAAAGAACACCTGCAGGGTAACAACCTGAGCCATATAGGTGTTTGCCAGCACTTTGTGTGCATAACCCCCTCTGGGCTGGAGAATGACCTTTGACAGGCTTGGTCTGAATTCTTACAAGACTTTGCTGGCTGAAAGGGCCTGAAGGTTACCAGGGCCACCCATAGACTTGCCAGTTTCTTGAGCAGAGATCGCAAAGGCAGCTGCACCAGAGTCTTGACACAGTCAACACCTTTTGCCTTTTTCAGTGGCAGTGTTTTCTCCAGCTTGAACCTTGTCAAGCAAAGGAGAATGGACTGAACACATTAGTTGGTTATATGTGCCAACATGGCAACCGAGTCGAGTTTCATTTCCAGGAAGGAAACTTACTGACTGGAAACAAACACGCTCTTTGTTCAGTTGACCCTAATTTTAGGGCTCAAGTGAGAACTTCAAGCAACTCAGAGGCTGCTTTTTCCTGTTTACCACCCTTTGGGGAAAAAAACAGCAAGCTCTTCACATTAGTGCATACACATTTCACTAATGAAAGCCCAGCAAGCTTATACTTTATCTCCGTCGAATCCCTCCTAAAATCTCAATGCTCTGTAACCCATCCTCTGGCTTCTCACTCATACAGATCTTCAGAAGCCACAGAAGCATTAGCAGGAGGAGAGTGGAGTGGCTTTCAGAACAAAAGCATTTATCCGAGAACAAAGCGTGCCATCTGTTCGCAATGAAGACATGCACGCACTCTGTCAGTGAAGGCTCAGCCCAGGCTATACAATGATGAGTCAAAACATTATGACTACTCACAGGTGAAGTGAATAACATTGATCATCCTAACAAGGCCACATGTCAAGGTCTGGGAATTATGTTGTGACTAAACAAAATCCTAAATAAATCAAAACTATCTTATATTTTAGCATCTTCAAAGTAGTCACCCTTTGCCTAGAATTTGCAGACATATACTCTTGACATTATCTCAACCAACTTCTTGAGGTATCACCCTGGGATGCTTTTTAAACAGTATTGAAGGAGTTCCCATCTATGTTGGGCACTTATTGGATGCTTTTCTTTATTATTTGGTCCAAGTCATCAATTTCAAAAACTTTTTTTTTTAATTAATTTTTGTTTTATAATGAAATAAATGAATATGGTGGCACAATTATATTTTTGTCTACAAAACTAATTTCAAGCATTTAAGCATACGCCTTCAGATCAAAATATTTTTAAGATCATGAGAAGCATTTCAGTCAAGTGTTTCAAAACTTTTGACTGGTATTGTGTGTGTGTGTGTGTGTGTGTGTGTATATATATATATATATATATATATATATATATATATATATATATATATATATATATATATACTTATTAAGAAGTGGAACATTTGGGGATCTCTTGATACCAAGCCAAGGTCAGGTAGACCAAGAAAGATTTCAGCCTCAACTGCCAGAAGAATTGTTCAGGATACATTTTGGTTTGTTCTCACACAAAACCAACTGGATTGCTTCAGAACCACTGGAGTCATATGGATTATGTTTATGCTGACTTTATCTGCTTTTGGAGCTTCAAAGGCCTGATCATTTGATGATCATTTTTGAGTGAACTATCCCTTTAATAGAGCTCCTGAAAAGCCTCTATTTCAAGCCAATGGACCCTTTTCACACTTCCAGGTTTTGGAATACGGAAGTAAATGATTGCAGGGTAAACTTTGATAGCTGTGAATGGGAGACCATGGCAAATATAATTTTTGCTTACCCATTTGCTCCAACATTAAAAGAAAAATGCCACTATTACGTTTCCACAACTTTCCAAATTAAGAAAATTGAGAAAGATGGATTATGACCGTCAGAAGAAAGATGGCAAATTTACTCTCACTTTCTCAGCAAGTGTATTATAAACCTCATTGTATCTGTAGTAACTCACTTTTAACCCTTTCCGCTCAGCCTGCCAGAAATATAATTTTTGGTCAAAATATTAATAATTACAGTCTTGACCAACACAAAATAGATATCGTTTGAAAGCTTGCATGCAAGCATTATGGCCAGAACTGAACAAGTGCTTTGAAATCAGAAGTGTTCCCATTTGCCTATTTGTTTTACTCACAGAAAAAAATATAGAGAGTAATAGCTAAGTATGCCTTTGACAATTATGCTAGTGTTGCTTTATGCTGCATTTTCACTTATAACTCCACGGAAAATAAACTGAACATATTACATACTGTTACTTAGAGGAGGTGATTATCTTTCAAATGAGCCCACACACAAGGTAATTCGTGTGCATAGTGTGCACAATGTTATACATGGCCAACAGGAGATGGCGCCAAGTACATGACACAGACTAGATGCAGACTCATTGAGTGAAAAGAACTCGTTCTGTGAAATCTCATTACTAAAATCATGTCTGTTCAAATGCCTCACTCCTCTAAGGAACATGTGTAGGTTCCACAGCTCTGGCTGTTGATGCCAAATCATGCCTTGCACTTGAGAGAGGAGGTCTCTCCTCAGCGGTATTTCCCATGGAGGGCCGTCTAGTATTTCTATCATCTCCGGAAACCAGGACTGATTGAGCCATTTTGGTGCAATTAACAGAACTGTTTCCTTGTCCTCTCGGACTTTGCTGATGACAGGATAAAGGGGGTGCATCGGGAGAAATGCATACTTGCATTTCGCCTGCCATTTGTGAGCCAATGCGTCCACACCCAATGGGGCTTGGGACATGGAGTACTAAAAAGGACAGTGGGAGTTACCTTGGAGGCGAATAGGGTGACTTCCACTTTGCAGAATACTTCCCAAATTCTCAGCACCGTCTGAGGATGAAGTCTCCATTCCCTGGCAATGCTCCTTAGCGTGATAACAGATCCGTTCCATAATTCAGTCGACCTGGGACATGTGTCACACACACAGGGAGAGATAATGCTCACTCCATCGGAGGAGGCATTGTGTCATGCTCATTAATTGTGGCGATTGGATTCCGACCTTGCGATTTATGTACTCTACTACTGTTGTGTTGTCCGAACTAATCAGAATGTGGTGATTTACACTGTCGGAATGAAAAGCCCTCAAGGCTAGAAAGACAACCAGTACTTCTAGGCAGTTGATGTGCCATGCTCATTTCGCACCTGTCCAGGTGCCGAAAGTCGGGTGTCCATCGCACACCGCATCCCAACTTGTGTTGGACGCATCTGTGGTCACCACATTCCACCTGAAAATCTGACCCAACATAACACCCTTAACTAGAAGTTAGGCGCTGTCCATGGTGCTAGAGCAGCCAGGCAGCAGTAAGTTACCACAATACGGATGTGGCTTCAGGCGCGTTGTGGTACATGTCACTTGAGCCAGTACTGGAGAGGTGTCGTGTAACAGACCTAATGGTATGAGGGCGGATGCTGCCGCCATAAAATCCAGCATTCTCTGAAATGACTTCAGTGGAAAGGTTTTCCCCAGTTTGAACTGAGACAGACACTGAAGGTGCACACGCATGCTCACAGAGTCGAGACGAACTCCTAAAAAGTAAATTTGCTGGCTGGTGGAAAGTGTGCTATTTGCCCAGAGACTGTTGGGTGACACCGGTGTGTCAAGGAGGGCAGCTTTCTCTGAGTCACGCATCTCCGTGAGAGTTAGCCAAATATGCCAGTCCAGAACCACCAAGTTGCTCATCGCTTTCCCAATGGCCTAAGCGGTAGCTTTCATGGCTCGCAGCGGTGTGGAGCTCTTTGAACAGCTCTGGATTGGGGCCTTGATCATCCATCTGTTTGAGGAGCTTGGCCTGAAAAACCTGGAGCGTCGCCATGCTGTGGAGTGTTGAACCAGCTTGGCCCGCCACTGTATAGGCTCTTCCAGCCAGTGCGGACATCAGTTGACACGGCTTGTAGGGATGGGTGGGGTGGGATTTCTATCCCATGGCAGTATTTGGGTAGTGGTGGGATGCGACTGCCTGTTCCACAGGGGTAAGCTATGAGTAGCCTTTTTTCTCTGTGTGGCCCACTCTAGTGAGGATAGCAGCTCCTCCGATCTGAATGCACAAAGAGTAGGGCGCATGCCAGGTCTTTGTGAGCTCTGTGTGGACCTAAGGAAAGAATGGTGTGCACCTCCGGACCGCGGTCTGTTGACGATGGCCGGTTTTCAAAAACCATTCATCCAGGCAAGACTTTTCCGGCTCTTCTGGAGGAGGCCACTCAAGACCAAGCTCCCCAACCACCCCACAGTGCTCGCGAGGATGCGAAGAAGCTCCTTATCAGTGGCTTGTGCGCAGTCCTCACCCTCACTGGGGCAACATCCTCCGTGGACCACTCGCCTGCAGCTGTGAGGTATACAGTGTCATCCCCATCGATGTTTGCCCGTGAGAGAAAATTGTTGCACTCATCAACTGATGAAATTGGAGCAGCGGGTGATGCAGGAGAGACAATGTTACTAATGGTATCAAACAAGATTTTGGGATTACGTCTTCTATTTATACAAGGTTAGAAAAATATACATTTCTGACATCCTTAACCATGTTATTAAATTCCATTAAAAGTTATTTTTAATATTGATAGTGGACTTGAAGATGGGTGGATTTCCATAAACGCTCAACATTGCGACAAGTTCTTTTAAAGAACGAATATTATCATTCATCCAGGGGGAGGAATATTTTCCAAGGAGCCCATCTAGTCTTTATAGGAGCAACTTTATCCAGGACTGAATAACAGTACTCATTAAAAGCTTGTACTTGAGAATCAACAACAGTATTTTACATAATAACAGGACTATTATAAAAAGCAGCAGAAAAATTTGCCGCAGTATGGGAGGCTGGATCCTAGAGCGTAACGTCCAGAGATTCATGCCCTCGCAGTGAGGGCAGTCTGTCTCCATTAGAGCTGTTTGGCGTGGGCACGGCCCAGGCAGCGAATACTGCTCTCATGCTCATCTGACTGCGGGATGTGCTGCTCGCATAGGGAACATTTGTGGAATGACATCTTTAAAAAGACATGTATAGCACAAGTGTCTCTTTAGTAATATTTGAGTGTATATAAAGTATGCAGTAACACCAGCCAGAGCACTGTGGGAAGCGGGTAGGAGTTTCACTGAAGCACTGCGTTGATCAACAATGAGCATCTGAAGCGAAGAACCCGTTCACTGAGAATTCTTCACTGGAACACACAGGGGAGCAGTGAGTCTCTCGCTGCAGGTGCCTATACTAGGTGCCGAGTACAGGCGACGAGTTGTCCTTTTCACATCTTGCCGAGAAGTTCCGTCCATTGTAGGTGTATCTCGACAGCGAAGCAGAGAGGGTTTCCAAGACGAAGACGATGTTCGTAGTCTTGAAGGAACAAAATTCTAAAGAAATGGTGATTCAGCACACGCTTATATAAGCCAAATGGGCACCTAAAGGGGCAGGGCTCAAACACCATTGCCAATCAGAGTACTGCCATTATTGTATAAGGTTTCAGTTAGGTCTTCGGAGAAGGAATTGCCCATAGTGCATAGCAATTTCGAGTGAACTGAATCGAAAGGGAACTAGATCGCTCCAATGTTGCGTGCTTGCACTGTATAAACGGGCGATTGATTTATCACATCGTTTACTTGCAGAGATGTGGTATAGCGCCATTTCATATCAGATTAACAGGTTTATATTTCAGCAAATGTATTGCTGCAAGAAAGAGAGAGAGACGCGGTAGGCACCGCACTACCAGAGCTAAAAATGCAGGTTAATGAAGCTTTAAAAAAAATGGAGAAAAGTAGTGTTGCCGGGCAATACTTAAAATAAAACTAGTATTGCAATGCAATATTGGTGACGGAAACCTATGATCATATTACATAAGTTATAGAAATGGAACACTTCTAATATGTCAGCAAATTTAAAAGAACCTGGTAAGAGTTGGTTATATTGCCTATATGCATTGTTAAGTCTTTAAAAGGACACCCACCCAGCTAACAATTTAATGTTCTAAGAACGTTTTCCTAAAGTTCCCATTAAGTTATAAGAATTTTATTTCTGACTGTTTAAAACATCCAGTTTTTTAAATGTTGTATTAACGTTCTTCCTTGGTTATAGGAATGTTCTTTGAAACGTTATTAGAACATTCCACGCTCTTGTTATATAAACGTTCTCTCAATGTTTTTCAATGGTTATAAATGCAAAGAGTTACTGGAAGTTCACCAAGTGAGCTACTGTACGGTGTCAGTGTTGTTTTCAAACTTTAGGACTGGACAAAATACAATCTAGAAATAATAAAATGGAAAGCCAATAAAATAATGAAATAGAAGAGGTCAGTAAAGCACATGGAAGTAAGGAAACACTATAGACTATTAAACTAATGTTAGTTTTGAATTATAAAGATATTACTTTTCCAGTTCTGCTTTTAAAATAGGCATTTTTCATGTTGAGTCAAGACTGAAACATTGAAATGAGCAATAAAAGGGCTTAACAAACAATTCAAACTATACAGTCACGTATGGATTTCAAATCAATGTACAAATGATATATGTACCAAAAATCTGAGTTCTAAGACACTACAAGGAAATGTTCAATTCAATGTTTATTTAATATTTTTCTCTTTTAATTCTGTAGTAAATAGTAATGCTATATTCAATACAATAAATCTCCATACATATTACAATAAAGCTTCAATATTATCTTTTAATACATAATTTAATCATGTTCTAGTATTAAACAATGCGATATTTAAAGTTTAAACAATATGAACAAGAAACATAATATGAAAGCACCTGTAAAATTCAAGTTATAGTAACAAAACTGTTAAGAACCAATTAAGAATTTATGAAGTTTAAGAACTTTATGCCACAATTAAAATCCTACCTATGTTGTAGAATAGGATCTTAAAAGACATCAAAATAAAACTAAATGAATCATGTGTAAGACACATAGAATCATTTCAAATGCTGAGGTCCATGATGTGGTACGTCAGATTCGGAGACTGGGCCATCAAGCAGGAGAAAAACTCGAGAGGGTCTGGTGAGAGACTGCAGGGAGAAAAGATGACAGTGTTGTTTTAAAGTGTGATGAGATTTAGCATAAAATCACTGGAATGCTTTATTATTTGTATCACTCCACATGTCTGTGTTTATGGCTTTTCAAATAGTGGTGGGGATTTTGATTCATTACTTTGATTTTGTTAATCTATTTGTTCAGTGACCATTTCTGTAGATTACATCTTTAAACTAGTAGGTGGTGACAAATTTGTGTCTTTCATGTTTTGAGCAAGTCACTGAATCATTGACTCAAGTTGACAAGTTAAAACACTGAATCCTCCATGACTGAAACAATGAATGCTAACGAGAAGAATTTATTCACTTATCACACCACAGCTTCACTGGGCGGCGACAAGCCGCTCAGTTTTGGTGCAATCATAAGATATCCAACGATACTACAAAAAACGTTGAGCTCTTTTCACAAAATTAAGTTACACCAGCAAGAAAAACATTTAGTCGCAATTTTAATTAAATCTTTGTCTTAGCTAATACCTTATACCTCTCAGCTTATTATAGACATGCAGTACTTCTGTTTGCACACAACATCAAAGCAAGATGCCAAGCATCTCTGATGCGCTCAAGAGATGGCACAAACATAACAAATGGATATTATCTACTTCAAATTCAAAATAATATTGATCTTTTATAACACTAGACTAGACCCAAGGAAAAATCAAGCATATAATATGTGTAATAGAAATAATGTGTTTAAAGAAAGGCAATAAATGGATTAATATGCCGATATTAGTAAAATCTACTCTTACAACCATCTACAACATATTACGATATAAACACTTTAAAGTAAACATTGTCATAATTCAACAACAATACATCATCGGCAATCGTCATAAATGTCTGGTACTCATTTACTGCAAACTGCTTTGAAACCGCTGGTAACCATGAAACACGAGCTTCCCTGCGAGCTTGGAGAATGTGCAACAGTGGTACGTTATTACTATAGAGTGCACAGCGCACAAATTTGTTTAATAAAATCATAAACTTTTGAAGTTTAATAACCAAATTAGGCCATATCGCGATTCCTGTCATCCATCCCCAAATTTAAGACCCCTTAAAATTATAATTAAGACTTTTGTTATACCATTTAAGATATTAAAGACTTATGACCTTAAATTTTAAAAGAAATCTAATTTAAGACATTATAAGACTTTTTAAGGACCCACAGGGACTCTGTTCAAGCATATTTCAAACCTTCTATTGAACTATTTTCACTGGCAAAGAAGCAATGAACAAACTAAGTGACCAGTTTTTGTCCAAAAGGCACGTTATTCAACATTATTGACTTGTTTTTTTGAACTGTTGAATAAAATTGCAATTGTGCTGTTCTGAATGTCAGCACGACTGTCATTACCTGTTGAATCACTGCTGTGCTATATTCAGAACAAAATCATTAGGGCTGGGCGATATGTAAAATATATCACGATAATAATTTTTTTGCTTTATTGATTTTGCTTTAAAAATGTAATTCATTTATTGAAACACAAAAAACATAAAAAGACATTTCTAAATACAAACTGCACTTTAAACTTCACGAAAAATGCAATAAAATAACAAAGTGATCAAAAAATCTTATTTAAACACCTCCCCAAATCCAAACATTTGTTGTCTCCAATGGTCTCATATGCCATCACGCAAGCATCCATCAACGACAACAGGTAGAAAATTACTAATAGCCTACAGATTAAGAACTAAAGACAATTATAAATGTAAAGACAATAATAATCAAAATAAATGAGCCTAATAAATTCCCTCGTGTTCCCAAAATAATGCTGCCACATGTAAGTTCTTATCGAATTTGTGTTTGTATTGTGTTTTGGTAATACAGTTAATGCTGCCTAAAGAAAATAAAATGAAACGAAATTTTAGGTTCAAGGTGAATGTGTCTAGTATTACTTTAAAATGTAATCACTTTCGTCTTTGTTTCTTTAATACAAAGATATATATTACTGAACCTGCTGAGTTGCGTTCACAATGCATGCTAACCACGTGGAAATAAAGTGAAATAACTCACAGCACCTCCCGAGATGATCGGAGATAATTGGCAGCATAACCAGGGGACCAATCCTCTCATCTGAAATGTTGCTATTGTCATTCTAAAATAATGGTGTCCTGAAAATCCAAAGCCTGTATAGAGTTTGCAGAGAAATATAAGTTCAGTACAAACTTGAACTGTGCTGCAGAGCAGGTTTATTGACACTTCTGAAAGAAAATATTATAGATCCACACAGTAAAGACATAAGGCTGGAGAAGCGCTCTCAAAACTGTGTGACGCGCTGTTGCTCCCAGATATGAGACAGTTCTTTACAGTGTTTTGTCTGTGTGCTATAAAATGCAAGTTTTTTTCAAGAAAAAAAAAAAAAAAAAGAAAGTACAGTTTCCCCAAATGTGACAGTTTTGTTCTCTTGAACAGATGGGATAGAAATAGCTTTATTCGCACTTTGTTCTTGTGATATTCAGATTTTTCGCATAAATTAAATTCACAACTTGGATGGAAACATAGCTACTGACTGCTTTTCTTAAGTCTGTTCTTAAAAATATAATAAGGTGTGTTTCTTTAAGCGTGTGTCTTTGTGACTAACAGTATTTCTTGTCATGTGTCACTCCGAGACGTTTTACGTGTTGCCCACCTGTTGCAGGTAGATGAGCAGAATTACCCGCGCATGAAATACATTTGGACGAGGAGCTTTCAAACTGGATTCTGCCTCGTCACATTAGACGGGTGCACGTTTCACACCCTGGGCATATATATACACTATATTGCCAAAAGTATTCGATCACCCATCCAAATAATTGAATTCAGGTGTTCCAATCACTTCCATGGCCACAGGTGTATAAAATGAAGCACCTAGGCATGCAGACTGCTTCTACAAACATTTGTAAAAGAATGGGCCGCTCTCAGGAGCTCAGTGAATTCCAGCGTGGTACTGTGATAGGATGTCACCTGTGCAACAAGTCCAGTTGTGAAATTTCCTCGCTACTATATATTCCACAGTCAACTGTCAGTGGTATTATAACAAAGTGGAAGCGATTGGGAATGACTGCAACTCAGCCACGAAGTGGTAGGCCACGTAAAATGACAGAGTGGGGTCAGCGGATGCTGAGGCGCATAGTGCGCAGAGGTCGCCAACTTTCTGCAGAGTCAATCGCTACAGACCTCCAAAGTTCATGTGGCCTTCAGATTAGCTCAAGAACAGTGCGTAGAGAGCTTCATGGAATGGGTTTCCATGGCCGAGCAGCTGCATCCAAGCCATACATCAAGTGCAATGCAAAGCATTGGATGCAGTGGTGTAAAGCACGCCGCCACTGGACTCTAGAGCAGTGGAGACGCGTTCTCTGGAGTGATGAATCACGCTTCTCCATCTGGCAATCTGATGGACGAGTCTGGGTTTGGCGGTTGCCAGGAGAACGGTACTTGTCTGACTGCATTGTGCCAACTGTGAAGTTTGGTGGAGGGGGGATTATGGTGTGGGGTTGTTTTTCAGGAGCTGGGCTTGGCCCCTTAGTTCCAGTGAAAGGAACTCTGAATGCTTCAACATACCAAGAGATTTTGGACAATTCCATGCTCCTAACTTTGTGGGAACAGTTTGGGGATGGCCCCTTCCTGTTCCAACATGACTGCGCACCAGTGCACAAAGCAAGGTCCATAAAGACATGGATGAGCGAGTTTGGTGTGGAAGAACTTGACTGGCCTGCACAGAGTCCTGACCTCAACCCGATAGAGCACCTTTGGGATGAATTAGAGCGAAGACTGCGAGCCAGGCCTTCTCGTCCAACATCAGTGTCTGACCTCACAAATGCGCTTCTGGAAGAATGGTCAAAAATTCCCATAAACACACTCCTAAACCTTGTGGAAAGCCTTCCCAGAAGAGTTGAAGCTGTTATAGCTGCAAAGGGTGGGCCGACATCATATTAAACCCTATGGATTAAGAATGGGATGTCACTTAAGTTCATATGCGTCTAAAGGCAGATGAGCGAATACTTTTGGCAATATAGTGTATATATATATGCCCAGGGGATTTATACATGGGTATAATATATTTTAGACCATTTTTTAAAAGTTTTGCCATTTCCGATTTTGTCGATCATCGTCTGTCAAATGAGTGTCGCAATTTGCATCGGGATCTTTTTAAGACACCGTTGATATCCGATTACATCATCCTATCGTGCAGCCCTGCTCATGTAATATTGCTTTATAATGTTCCACTGTAAGTATATAAAATATATAAAATCATAATCCTATAAAATGTCTGGAGGTGAAACAGAATAATCAAATAATCCCAAATGCATTTCGTAACATTTTACTACTGTTTACATTGGCCACTATGTACTGTATATCTTGTTCTACATGTTTTGAATGTGCAATACTGACTTGCTTGATTTCTTACTTGACAGTATATGTTCTACACATAAGCATGATTCCACAGGTTTTTGTTCCCTGCTTTTACATGTATTAACATCATTCTCCCTTTTAATCTTACACAGGTTTGCATTTCATAAACTATACATCTATTGAAAGCAGAAAGAGACCAACCTGTGATAAGACTGATGATCACTGACCTGATCACCTTGGTGTGGTGCAAATTTAAGTGTTTCTGATATCAGGTCCTCAAACACTTTCTCCAAAACTTTAGAATGTATGCGACGACAGGCATCTAAAAATCAACACACAAGCAGAATGAAGATGTACACCATTTTATAAGAATAACAAGTATTATAAATGTTATTATGATTATTATTATCCTACATGTAAGATAAAAAAGTTCATATGTGAAGTTGCTTCTGCGTCATCTCCAGCGCTCTTTTCCCGCTCTCTCTGATGCTCCGCGTTTATGTCAGCATCCGAATTCACTCACTCATTTCGTTCACTCTTTGCCTGATATGGTGCACTCACAGACATCCACTATATAGGAAATAGTGAATGAGTGAACAAGTGAGCAATTTTGGACTCAGCATCGGTCTCTCGTGCCGTTCGCTTCACTTTTGTCAATTTCCGCACCTCATAGTCATGCGGTATATCAGAGATGGGCCACTTCTATTAAAATCAATGGGAGAAATTGGAACGCTCAGTCAAGAAGCTCTAGCGCCCAACAGTCAACGGATGTAGAAAGGAAGTCCCGCCTTAAAGGAATAGTTCACCCAAAAATGAAAATTTGCTGATAATTTACTCACCCTCAGGCCATCCAAGATGTATCTGAGTTTCTTTCTTCATCAAAACAGAATTTAAGACTTTTAGGATTTCATTTCAAGCCTTCTCCTTTAAACAATGCAAGTGAATGTACTCTACAAACGTTCACTTCCATACATCTCTGTGACGCACGCTCATGAGAGGGATGACGTAAACTCGTTGGTAAGGTCACAAGTTGAGGAGGCAGGAAGCATGTCATTGTTTACAAGAGGAGCACTGTACAAAAGTTTAATTGTTTTTGCTGTAGATTTGTATTTGTATAAATGTATTGTTCAAAATGGTCATTTGGCGTGTGTATCCTGGATGCTTCAACCTTCAGAAACCCCAAAGAAAATGCACGCTGGGAAAAAAATAAACTTTTCATCGATTGCCTATACATGATCATGAGCGATTGAATCTCTGGCTTATCGCGCTGAACCTGGATATCAATACACCCCTACATTCTCTCAAATATTGGAGGGTGTGCAGTGAACATTTTACCCCTGAGTATTTCAGACCATCAAAAGAAACAAAGGGTCGATATCTGAATTCATCGGCTGTGCCTGTGTTGTTATATATAGCCTATATATTTCTGCTAAAGTAAAAGCACAAGTAGATAACGCAACGGCATTGCTCCGAAATAAAGGATGGTTATTTACTGCAGTAATGTTTTTTAAAATTATTATTTGGAAATGATTTTTTTATTTTATATTGTGTGAACAATCTTTCTTTTGTGTGTGTGAGTGTATCCGTGTGTTTGAAATTGTTTTGGACTGTTTTGATTTGAAAAAAGTCTCTGCTTTTATGTAAATTGATATAACTGATAGGAGATAAATTAATAATAATCTATCAGTAAACAACAGGGCTACAACGGTACGTGTATCTGTACTGAACTGAACTGATACAGGGCTTTTGGTACGATACACACAAGAACACGAATGAATACATACATTTGGATGCGCGAAACCAAAATTAAAAAACATTGCAGAGCAACACAGAATGTGTGCGCTAGACGGATGTGCCGTGTGTCGCTGTTTTCACAGCGTCTCTATAAACAAACAAGTAAATACATGTTTACAGTAGGGAAGTAAATCACAAGTTTCATCACGATACAATCTTATATTGATTTCCTTAGCCTGTGATCTGCTGCAATGCGATTTCGATATGATTCGATACAACGGTCTGCGACTGATATGAAACACTATTGCAGAGCTCCAGACAAAAACAAAAAAAAGACAAGGTAGCCATTGGCTCCTAAAACTGAACATTTAAGAGCCAAATGAATGTTTTAGCTGACAAATGACAAAATCAGAATAAAGATGACTGTTCAGAAGAGCTTCAGTTCATCAGGTAAATAGCTTCCAACTTTAGCTTCAGTGCTGTTCTGTGATGAAGGGACATAGACTACGACGATTTAAATTATATAAACTAAGGTGGTTTTTATAGTTGTATTTAGTATAAATTGCACGAAACCTCACCAAACAACCAATAATATATTTTGTAAGGATTTAACCCCTTAACCACTGATCAATAATAAAGAACTGGATTGCTCATGATGTCAAAAAAGTGAAGCCACCGTGCCACCATATTGCTATGCCTAAACGTTCTATTGACTTAATAGGAAATCATCTGATTTCAATGAGTAAACATTACCTATCCAATCAATGTTTTTATATCCGAAGTGTCTCTGTGAAGTCTTATAGTGCAAACATCCTAAGCATGAAAATGGTTATTTATTTAGACATGGGAATATTTAGTAATTAAAAGTGAGAGCGCGTTATGTTCATCTTCATTACAGTAGCGAACATCAGATCAGCTGATGGACATATGTATTGCAAATGTCAAAGAGTTCATTCTGAATACAGATTTACACTTCGTAAGGTCTGCGCATACAACTTAATTTGCCTTTAATATATTTATGTAATTATGTTATGTGATAGATAATACTGTTTTTATCAGTATAGTAACTTAATGTGCACGATTCAGCAGTGTTTTAAACATTGGTTAAATTAACATTTAATTCAACAATATATAAAAAGATTAATTCCAATTCAAACGGATATGCTAGTAAAAAGCAAATTAATTTGTGCTGTCCAGCCTGCAGCCCTTTAACTGTTGATGTCTTTCAAGTTCTCCAAGAGTCTGAAGTGGATGTTGTCGATGAGAAGATCATCAGAAAATAAAAAGATGCCATTCAAAACTTATTCAGAGAAATAACTCTGGCTGTTGCATATGGACTTTAAAGACATGAAGCAAGACCTCTAATTTTAATGCAATATAGTATCAGAGGCTCGTTTTATAATATTTATTGTATTCGAATACATTTCTGCTAATAATCCCATATATATGCTCATGTTTAATATGTCATGTAACCAGTTAACAGTGAGTAAAAGCAGTAGGTACACCCATCCTGGTGATTTCTATACCGCTTATCCTGTACGAACTTATGATAAACATGACAGATATCTGCAGTGAAAAATACTTTACAGACATATGTCCTAAAAACAAATCCTGTCTGATTGATACGCAGCACAAAATCTGTTTTGTAAAAACTTTTCACTCTGATATGTTGTTAAAATGAAATCAAGATTTTAAATCTAACTTTTCAATATCTAGATGTATTTATTTATTTATATGTATGTAAATAAGCGCATATTTAATTAGATAGTACCCTATTTGCATATCTAAACAGAAGTTCCGGGTCAGAATGGAAATTTGAAAGTAGAATATACTGGCTGTAGCATTGTTATCGGAGAAGCCAGTATTTCAATTTAGCATGTTTCCTAAATCTCTGATAACAAATTATGGTCATTTTATGATTTAGTACAGTAAAAATATTACATATTGCTAATTTAAAACGAATAACGAATACTCATATCACGAATAATCATAATAATAATTTAAAAAAAAGAAATATGTACTGTAAGGGGGTTCAGTGGAAAGGAGGAGGCGAGAACCGGCTTGACAACTTAAATAATAATTTAATAAACAACTTAAACAAACACACAACCAAAAACCACACAGTACAGCTGCCTGTAGTTCTCTCTCTCTCGAACTGTCGTCCCCGGCTGCCTTTATCCCTCGCGCGCCCCATCAGGCTGACTGGGGACCGGGTGTGTCTCATTCCAGCCCGGCCCCGCCCTCCTCGGCTCTACATGTACCCATTATGCAGTATGTAAAATCCAAGAGAAAAATATGCATGTTCTGTCAATAGTACCTAGTTAATCCCGGATAGTCTGATATGTCCATCTTCCAGGTCCACCTTCCTCCAACGTAGTTTTTGAGCCTGGGATCTCCTTCCTTTCCGTGGCATCCTTAAATATATCAAGGTACAAAAGATCTGGGACAACAAAATAATTCTTGACAAATATATATCTGACTAACCCACTAATTAAAGTGAACCAATTAACCACGCCGAAATGATGAGGTACAGACTTTCCTCTCACCATTCCTTGTTGTGTTTGTGTTGCGTTTAAAATGATGTCACAGCAGTTAGAGGTGGCGCAACTATGATGATCAACCTATAGTACCTCCTCAACGAAGGTGGAATTATCTGGAGGCAACAAGATGGCGGGCACATGTAGTTTTCTCAGCTCTCCAGCAAACCTTTAAGTTTTTCTTAATATTCAGCCTTTTATAATCCCATTTATCGCGTATCAGTGAGTATATGGACAATGTCAGCAAAAAAAGCTTCTAATCATCCGAAAATAGTTATTCCAGGACACAAAGTGGTGGCTACAAAAACTTCGGGTACTCTTGCTGAGCATGAATACGCCATGGAAATTGACTATAACGATCACAAAGAGAAACGCAAAGAATCTTCTTCCTCGCAGAATACCCCAACCAAAACCTTAGCTAAGAAGCAGAAAGGTGACGAGAGCTCCGAGATTTCCAGTGCAGCTCTCCTGGAAACTTTAGTTGCCAGATTTGATCTACTAGATGGGAAATTAAGCAGCATTGAGCGCAAGATCAATGAGAACAGTTTAATGATCGTTAACCTGACAAGATCCGTGGAATTTAATGCGACGGAAATAAAGGACTGTAAAACAAAATTAAACTTGTTCGACAAACAACTCTCCTCTGTTAGCACATCACACGCAGATCTGATAAGCCGCACGTCGGAGCTCGAACGCTATAAAAGAAGATGGAACCTCAGAGTAATCAGAATGAAGGAAACAGCAAGTGAAGACATTCGAAGAGAAGTTGTCTCGCTGTTAGCGGAAATTGCTCCTCACCTGCAACACAAGCTTGAAGACATTGTGGATACAATCCACCACGTTGGTCCCAAAACGAAGAATAAATCCAGGCAGGTGATCATTCAGTTCTGCATGCGGAAACACAGAGATGAGTTCTGGCGCTCCACCAAAGCTTCGGATGTCTGTAAACTCAGGGGAGTAAAGTTCACCGAAGATTTATCTAAGGGAGACAGAGAAGCCCGCGCTGCACTATGGCCGAGGATCAGTGAAGCTAGAGCTGCAGGGAAGAAAGCATACTACCGTGGTCCCTATGGCTACATAGAGGGTGCCCGGATTGTCAAGGACGGATGATTGCAACAACCGTTCACTTTCGCCTTCTTTGTTGACAAGAGGTGTAAATGGGATATCTTGCCATGTTTTTGCTGTTGAGCGAGATCTCGTTACAGTGCTCTGTTTGAGAGAAACATTATTTTGTGTTCTATAGAGCACAGTTACATTTAACGTATTTGACTGTTCGTCCTTTCTTATTTCACATTTTACTTTTATTCATTTATTTATTTTATTGTATTGTTGTTGCTCTTACTTGTTAAATGTTTTCAGTGAAATCATCTTTTTCATGTATTTCTTTAAATGCAAGGGGTCTCCGTAACTCTATCAAAAGAAAAGCTTTCTTTCTTTTTTGCAAAGGTAAAAACTCACATTGTATATTTTTGCAAGAAACGCACTCCAACCCTGATGATACGAAGTTCTGGACGAGTCAATGGGGAGACAAAATCATTTTCAGTCATGCTTCTACACATTCTGCAGGAGTGGCAATACTGTTTAACAACTTACCTGGCAAAGTTATAAAGGTAAAGACAGACTCAAACGGACACTGGGCTTCAGTTGTTCTAAACATTAATGATGTTTTGTTTATTTTGTTCAATGTGTATGGTTACAATAATGTTCCCCTAAACAACAAATTACTTTCTGAAATTTCGGACTCTCTATTTGAATTGAAACTCGTATATCCAACTGATAATATTATCATAGGAGGAGATTTCAACATGGTTATGGATGAAGTGATAGATCGCTTTCCACCTAAATTTGATGCCTCTCACCCCAATCTTAACCTTCTTAACTTTTGTTTGAAAAATAATGTAGTAGATGCTTGGAGGGCTGGGAATCCAAATCTTAACAATTTTCCTGGTTCAAACAAAATGGTACTTCTAAATCAAGAATTGATTATTGGTTAACCTCATCTAACCTAATTGATTTTATTGACGATATCTCAATATCCGCAGCACCTTTAACAGATCACTGTTGTATCTCTGTATCCTTCTACTCGGGCAAAAGAGAATCACGTAACAAGGGTTACTGGAAATTCAATGCTAATTTATTAAAACATAAAGACTTTTGCTTGCAATTTAAATCCCTAATTAAAAATGTGGCACCGTGTAAGGACCTTATGTCATTCATAAGTAAATGGGAATATTTAAAACACAAGATTCGAGAGTTTTCTATACAATTTAGTAAAAATTTAAGTAAGGCCAGAGCAAAATTGGAGTTAGAATTAACAAGAGAATTAAATTATTTATGTAATAAAAGTGAAATGGACAATGAAACTAAGTTACAAATTCTATCTTTACAATCCAAAATTGATGAATTATATACTCAAAAAGCTAAAGGAGCGTATGTGAGATCAAGAGCAAGATGGATAGAGAAAGGGGAAAAAAGTAATAATTATTTTTGTAGGCTTGAAAAAAAGCGACAAGAAAAAAATGCTATAAATTCTCTTTACATAAATGGAGATATAAATACCAGCCCTAAAATTATTTCCTCAGAAATTTTTCAATTCTATAGTTCTTTATATAGCTCATCCTTCTCTGGATCAGACTGTAATATTTTCTTTGACAGTATACACACTAGCATACCACAGTTAGACCAGGAATCTAGAGACTTATGTGAGGCTGATATCAAAATAGAGGAAGTAGATAAAGCAATAAATAAATTACGTTCAGGGAAATCTCCAGGCCCTGATGGCCTCACTTCCGAATTCTATAAATTCTTTAGGGAAGATTTGAGAGAACTATTATTTAAAGCCTTTTCTGAGTGTATCCAAAATAATTCACTATCTTCAACTATGAAACAAGGTTTAATTATTCTTATCCCTAAACCAGGTAAAGACACACGACATATAGATAACTTTCGCCCCATCACTCTACTTAACTGTGACTACAAAATTCTAGCTCATATATTTTCCGATAGACTCAAGAATAAATTAAACCAGGTAATTAGTGAATCGCAGTCTGGTTTCCTAAAAGGCAGATCAATACATAATAATATCAGATTAATTCTAGATATTTTAGACTATCATGAATGGATTGAGGATGACGGCTATATTCTTTTTTAGATTTTAGAAAAGCATTTGATACAATTGAACATAATTTCATATTTTACACTCTTGAAAAATTCGGTTTTGGCAGTAAATTTATTTCTTTTATAAAAATGTTATATAAAGATATCAATAGTTCTATCTCACTTTCATTTGGGACGTCCCAAAGATTTAATATTTCTCGAGGAATTAGACAAGGATGTCCCATTTCCCCTCTCCTATTTATCTTAGCAGCAGAAATGCTCACTGTCTTGATAGATAAAAACAGCAACTTTGATAAATTGAATGTATTTGGAAGACAGATTGGTATTAGCCAATTAGCTGATGATACGGTGATTTTTTAAGGGACCAACATCAAATTGTAAAAGTTATCCAATTAATTAATCTGTTCTCCAAGGCATCAGGTCTATATTTAAACATAAATAAATGTGAGTTAATTGCAATTCATGATAGTGAATTAGACTCTTTATGTAATATACCAATAAAGAAATCTGTAAAATATTTGGGGATAACTATTACTAGAGATAGCAATCAAAACATCCAAGAAAATTTTGCAAACAATCTTTTAAAAGCAAATAATATTCTTAATTTTTGGATACAAAGAGATATCTCAATTCATGGAAGAATCTTGTTAACTAAAATGGAATTACTTTCTAGGTTTGTTTATCCAGCCTCCTCCTCAGCTATTCCACCTCACTTAGTAAAAGAATGTAACACTGCAATATTTAACTTTATTTGGAAAAATAAGCATCACTATATCAACAAAAATGATTTAGTTCATAATTACGAAGAAGGCGGATTATATGTTATTGACTTAGAGATAATGAATAGTGTTTTAAAAACTCAATGGTTAAGATCATTTCTTTGTAATACAAACAGCCTATGGTTTACGGTCTCCTCTTCAATATTTGGGAAAGTAGGTGGCTTGGAATTTTTGATTAAATGTGACTTTGAGTTGTCCAAATTGCCTCTTAAATTATCTGCATTCCATCAGCAGGTTCTCCTTTATTGGAAATTAGCATTTTCTCACAATTTTAGTCCACATAAAACTTGTATTTGGAACAGTCGTTTTATTGTACACCATAACAAGTCTTTATTTTATGAAAACTGGGTTCAATATAATATTTATTCCCTATTGGATATGATGGACAATTCTGGTAATGTGTTCAATTACAATGATTTTTGTTCAAAACATGGATTTGTATGTCACCCTAAAGAATTTTATACAGTTATAAATGCCATACCAAAAAACATGATACTACTGATAAAAGGGATTCTTTCACACTATTCTGTGACATTCGCTCTCCCATCTCTTTGTCTGGGTAATTTGTCTATTAGAGATCATAAGTGTAACAACAAATATATTAGATGTATTTTCATTGGTAGATTTAATCCAAATCGAATTAAACGTCACTATATTTCCAAAGATATTAACCCGAAAGAGATGAAGGAAATGAGACTGAATTATCTTACTTTTCCAAGTCTCCCTAAAGTGAAAGAACTTCATTTCAAAATAATGAATGACATATACCCATCTAAAGAATTCCTTAAATCAAAGTTTGATATTGGAGAAAACACTTGTCAATTTTGTGAAACTGATATTGAAACCACTAAGCATATCTTTTTTGATTGTAATTACTCCAAGCGATTTTGGTCCCAATTATATAGTAAAATGTCATGTATTATTACATGTGTAAATCCTCTTGAATACAAACAAATTAAGTTTGGTGTACTTAAGAAAGATTGTTCACAACACTATTTGATGAATAACCTTTTTGAACTTGCTAAATACTTTATTCACAAATGCAGATTTTTAAAAACCCCTCCTTCCTTTCCTTACTTTGTTAATGAACTTAAAACAGTTGCCACATCTCTTGGTACCCTTTCAAATGAAAAAGCTATTACAGTAGCCAACTTTTTAACGAGTTAAGTACCCCATATCTCTCAATATGTTTTTTTTTATTTATTTTTTTATTTTTTTATATATATATTTTATTTTTTTTCTATTACTTTATATTTAATTTAAACTTATTGCTGTCACGTATTATAATTGTTAACTATGTCTGCCTTTTGAGAACTGTAAATGGTTAACATTGTTTGTTAATGCCTATTTTGTTTGTAAATTTGTTATTCTTTTCAATAAATAAAAAAAAAAAAAAAAAAAAAAGGTGGAATTATCAGTGGAAAAGGAAGTAAAGAAAAGTAAAGCAAGTAGAATTGAGTCAAGTCGTACCATGCAGTTCGGAAGTAGACACTTGAAAATGTCTTGTGAAAGAGTCAGAATTACTCAAGAGTAGTACAGGAACAGTTTAACCCTTACCAGCCGGAGCGTTCAAATTTGGGAACAATTATTCCCATGCTTCCTGTCTCAGTATCTTCACCGTCCAGTCACTGATTTTATTTCTGAAAACTGCCAGATACTCATGACAATAAGCTAAAAGCACATAAGATTGGTTATGGGGTTACTGGGCGTGAATAATAAATGTATCGTCATCATCATCATCCTCCATTTGCCTGGGCGGAGCCAGAGAGGATATACCAGGAGACTTACTGCTTCAAATTAAAAACTGAGGCGAGTTTTCGAGTTAAGACAAGTTATTTAACATGTGTTGTTAATATTGTCTATTGAAAGTCAAAATGTTTTAGTTAAATAGCATTTATTGGTAGGAGTAACGCTAGTTATGTCTGGAAAAAATTACATGATTGTCGGTATTCATCGGACAGGCAGCTAGCCTCTATTTTTAAGCACATTTCTGTGAAACTTGCTAAATAAACATTAGCTAGCAATACTATGTACATTTTTAGCTAAATATCAATAACTTTTTTGGCCAATTTTGTCACTTGTGGAAGATAGTCAAACCTTTTTAGTTACGAAGAATTTATTTGTAGTAGCGTTAGCTAGTTTTTTTTCTGGAAACATTTACGTGACCGTCACGGCGAGCCTCTTCTTTTTATATAAACTTTTTTTTAGCAGTTTCTGTGAAACTTGCTAAATAAACATTAGCTAGCAATACTATGTACATTTTTATCTAAATATCAACAACTTTTTTGGCCAATTTTGTTGCTTATGAAAAATCCGCTTGAAGTAATGTGAGGCAGAGAGCAGACGCTGTTCAGACCTGCCTGGAAACTGGCCTGCTAGTTAGATAAGTTATCTAGCTTGTTAATTTTCCCATGTAATAAAATAAATTGTAGATATCTTTCTATAATTTAGCAGATAGCCTTACCCATCCATCACACAGACATGATTTTAGATTGTGTGTAGCTTCCTGTTCACAAGGAAAGTGTGAGAGGGCTATCTGCAGATGGACATTCTGGTTAGTCTGCAAGCCTTTGACTATTCAGTGTATGGATTTGTGAAGAACACACTGCTGGCTACCAATTGTGTACTTTCTTTCTGTTGTAGAGATGGATAGAGACTATGGCTCTCTGCTCAGTACCCTCAAGAGGAGGAGGCAGCTGACTGCTGATGAGCTTAGGTTCATAGCAGAGGAGGACATGGCTCATGAGGGCATGAGCACACAAGAGGAAGATCTGCTGGACCAGGAACTACTGCAGGAAGACCTGGACCATGAGGAGATGGAGGATGAGATGGAACCTGATCCCCAGCCAAGACCATCAACTGGATGTATATGAATGTGTATTTATTGTTTGTTTCTATTTCTCATATGACTGATACTCACAGTAACACTAGCACTGTTACTCTTATTATTTTGGGTATGGCTAGCCATTCTCGCACTGGTCCCAAGTCAGCTAGAAAGCGTAAATGCTTCCCTGACTCTGTTTCTTATCCCTCGTACTCTGACATCGATTCACAGGCACCAAAACCTCTCCCATTTAAGCCTATCCATCCATTCGGTATTGACTTAGGTAGCATGCGTCAGGCTGTGCAGTCAACCTCCAATATGATGTTGCGAGAAATTTACTTTTTCATGCTGTTTTTTACTCAGGCTGTAGTTGCTGATATATGCAGCTTTACAAACCGTCAGGGGTGGGAGCTCGTCCTAAACTGTCCATCATATTCCAGCTACCAAGGAGCTTGGATGGAGGTGACCCCTGATGAATTTTACAGATTTCTTGGGTTGCTCATTTACATAGGGTTTTCAATTCTCCCTGATTCCCATCGTCATTGGGGAACCAAGTCACTTCAGGGCTCGTGGGCGAGGGGATTTATGTCGCATGACCGCTACAAGGCTCTTTTAGCAGCTCTACATGTTGTAGACCCTACCACAGACGATAATCAGGATCGCCTTAGGAAGTTGCATTATCTTATGGACCACCTCAAACAAAAATGCCAGCAGCTCTTTCGGCCTAACCAAAATCTTGCAATAGATGAACGTATGGTCAAGTCTAAAGCTCGGTCAGGATTTAAACAATACATGAAGGGCAAGCCTACTCGGTGGGGTTTTAAATTATGGGTAATTGCAACATCAGACTCGGGGTATACTCTTGTCTTTAATGTTTACACAGGTAGTCATGATGGGCGTGTCACTGACTTGGCCACCAAAGTAGTTGAATCGTTACTGCAGCCATTCAAAGACCAGGGCCACAATGTTTGGTTTGACAACTTTTACACGTCCCCAGCTCTTATGGTTAAGTTGTTTGAAATGGGAACTAATGCCTGTGGGACATGCAGAGTGATCGTAAACTGTTTCCTGCAGAATTTAAAGACATCATATGATGGGAACGCAAGACAGCTCGTGGGGATATGAGGTGGTGTAGGATTGAGGGGAATATACTTATAATTCAGTGGAAGGATATGCATACAGGAACATGCCTCTCCAATTTCCACAATGCGAATGGCTCAACCGAAGTGACTAGGTTTGTAAAAAATGATGGCGACTGGACAAAAGAAGTAGCCCTCCAGCCTACTCTCATCAGCAATTATAATAAAAACATGGGTGGTGTTGATAGAACAGACCAAATGATAAAATCTTACTACGTCCTACAAAAAAACTCAGAAATGGTGGAAGACTCTTTTTTTCCACTTCATAGACATTGCCGTCATCAATAGTTTCATATTGTTTAAGGAATGGCAACACATTCATGTGTTTCAGGGGATGAGCATAGACCGGTGGACTTAACCCAGATAAATTTCAGAGAAAACCTGGCTCGTCTGCTGGGAGGTATCGATATTCACGCAAGTTTCCCTTTGCATACACTAAAGCCTGTAGTCCCTCCTTCATCATCACTCCACACAGCCCATGTCCCTAAATTTGAAGAGTCTATGCTATCGGAAAAGTAGGACTGAAAATAAAACTAAACTAGCTTGTTGCATGCCGGAATGTAATGGCAAAAGACTTTGCTTGGTTCGTGATAGGAACTGTTTTCAGTCTTGGCAGTTAGCTGAGTGTGACCAGTTTTGTGAAGAGGCCTAGGTTGGGCTGTGTTTACTGGTGTTGTCGTGCTCCCCCTCCCCTCATTTTTCCCTCTCTTCTCTCCACAGTAGGGATGGTAAGATTCACCGATTCGCATTGGTGCATCGGCATAAGTTAACGATGCAATGCATCGATTTAAAAAAGTGTGCATCGAATACAAGTTGGCATTTGTATCGCGATGCATCATTTCTAACATATTTACATTGGTAAAAATGTATTTATTTATATATAATTATTAGTAGATGTGTCCTGAGAGTCACATAGAATATAGATTAACATGGCAGAGGTAGAGCTGTATCTTCCACCAAATAATTACAAATCCAATGTTTGGAAACACTTTGGGTTTTATAAGAGAGATGGAAATTTTGATAAAGCCCATGAAATTTGTAAAATATGTCATGCCGCTATAAAATATACAGGCAGTATGACTAATTTAACAACACACTTGAAGCACCAACACGGTGTGAGTGCAAAGATGTCTGCCTCCCCCTCCTCGCCTTCGGATTCAACTGTAGCTGCTAGCCGCTGCGGTACCGCTAGCAGGATGCCGGATGTGCAAAAGATTAAAACTTTTTTTCACTGCCCGCTGGCTAACAGCTATGCTCGTTCCAAGGCAATAACCGACGCAATCGCCTTTTTTATTTGTAAAGATATTCAGCCTTACAGCATTACAGAGAACGAGGGCTTCCAATACCTCCTCCACGTCTTGGAGCCGAGGTACCACATATCAAATAGGAAGCTATTCACAGAGAAACAAATCCCTGTTTCTGTATGACAAAGTTAGACGAGAGATAGCCGAGTCATTAAGCAATGCCCAAAGAGTTGCAATTACGGTGGATGGCTGGACATCTTGCACCACTGACTCATATGTCACTGTCACAGCACACTATATTGATGATGAGTGGGTTTTGCAAAACCACTTTCTACAGACTAGAGTGTTCAATGAGGCTCACACAGGAAATAATCTAGCAGTTTTACTGTAGGACGTTTGCCGCGAGTGGAACATCAAAGACAAGAACACAGTGTTGGTCACGGATAATGCAAAAAACATGATACTGGCAGGAGTTGGTGCAGAGATGGACTCCCATGTGCGATGCATCGCGCACACACTTAATCTGGCAAAAATGCCTCAAACTGGATGGTGTCAGAGCTTCTGGCGAAAGTGAGGAAGGTGGTAACGTTTTTTCACAGAAGCCCAAAAGCAACGTGAAATGCAAGCCCAGTTACACCTGCCAAACCACAAGCTAATCCATGATGTTTCCACAAGATGGAACATTTCCTTTGACATGTTAGAGCGTTTTTGGGAGCAGCAGCCTGCCGTGTTGAACACCCTGCTGTCAAGGAAGATAAAGAGGGGAGAAGGCATGGCCAATCTGACAGAGGAATACATGACACTAATCCAAGAGGTCATCAAATTGATGTCCCCTCTGAAAGTGGCAACCACACTCCTCAGTGAGGAAAAAAACCCCACCATCTCAATGATCTCCCCTATCCAGGCCAAATTACAGAGACATTTCCAGCCAGATGAGAGTGATCTACCAGTAATTTCCCAGATGAAGGAACGATTCAGACAGGACTTTGATGGTCGCTACACATATCTCCAAGACCTCCTCCACTATGCCTCAGCACTTGATCCATGCTTCAAAGACCTGGCTTTTCCAAGGACATGATATTCATGAAGCTAACAGCAGAGGTGGTAAATTTGGATGAAAGACTTGTTTGTGAATGGTTATTTTTATTTATTTATTATTGTTTATGTTAAAACAGCACCTGCTTTCTGCTCACTGAGTTAGCATATCTGCTGAAAGCACATTCGTCTGCTGGCAAGTTAAGGAACATTTCTTCATTGTTTATCCCTGAGCATCCTTAAATTGTTTCACTGTTAAATGTGTGAGCTGTTAAAAGTGTAACTGGAGACAGAACAGGAAAAGAACATCTGGTTTTATTTAATATTTTTTATTTTTTTTGCACTACAAAGGCCTGTTTGTGAAAGGACCATGTGTTAGAAGTCAGAAGGCACTTAAGTTAATTTATGATTTGCTGTCTGTCTGAACCAAAGAAATAAAAGCGAACTATCTGTACCATATTGAATTGCATAGCATCATATTTTTTTCCATTACATCATATTGCATTGAATCGTATTGTGTTGAATCGAATCGAAATCGGATCACACTGCATCGTAATAGGGGTGAATCATATTGCATCGCATCGGTAGCTGCTTCATATGTATCTTTAATGTATCGTATCGTTGGCTATGCATCGAGATGTGTATCACATCAGCCTCAGTTATGGAGATGCACATCCCTACTCCACAGGTATTGCAGTTGTTGAGTATTTATGAATCTATATATATTCTGTTCCTGCACTCTTTATTAAAAATGCATTTACTGTAGATAGTTCGAAAGTTTGATTTTGTATGTTTTGCTGTGTAATTCATGTGTAATTCTAATGTTCAAATTAAATAAAGTGTTTGTTTTATTGAACACATAAAATGTATATTTCAGTGTTTGTGTCCTTCAATTTCAGATGCAATCTCAATTTATTATTACAGGTGCTCAAAAGGAGTATTTGAGGAGTGGTCATGTGAAATGTATCTTAACATTCTAAATGTTTGTTTTATTCCATTTTCCCACTAATCACTAGAATGGTCATAACTTTTAAACAATAGATTATATTTCTAATCTGTCTGCTATTCTACATTGCCCACAAAATTATGTATATTTCATGCACTCTAAGTTTCCCTCTAGCTTGTAATTAAAATGCTTGAAAATGCAGTTATCTGATGAAGTATGGTGGCTGGAGAAGATTTTTGTAAAAATTGTTGTGTGAAATCTTATTGATAAAGGATGATTAGCCTTAAATAATCATACATATATTTATATCATATGAAAGCCCTAGTTCTTCTCTTCAATATGGTACATACAGTTCAGGTGTGTGATGTTATATGAATATAATATGAATTTGGATATGAATATCATATTCTGGCACAGAATGGAATTTTGGGCTCAGGATTTAAAGGGTTAAGAGAAGCTCAAATAGACTGAAAATTGAGTAGCATTTAATACTTTCAGGTTGTACTTTTCTAAAAGTTGTACAATTATGGGGGGGGGGGGGGTGGTGGAGGCTACTGACCTGTGCTAGTTTGCCGTTTATGCACTGGCAGGACTGTGCTGAAGGGAATCCTGACCAACCAGTTGTATAGGTTAATAGGTATAATAGGCATTATAAATAGTATAAATATAAATATAAATAGTTATAATAGGCATTTCATGGCATTCAGTGTTGCCATGGGTCTTCTTCTTTGCCCTACACAAGTGGACCACAACAGCTACAGCAATAAGCTGCTGATGCACTTTGATGTAAAAACAAAATAACTATATTGAGATCACTTCATGGTGTACAACATCCATTCAATGGAACATATAAAATGGCAGCAGAGACAATGGCTTTCAATTTTGATGCTTGCTGTGCATTGCTATTTGCCATTTGTTCTCCCATCTGAGCTGCTGAGCTGAAGCGCCTCTCCAATATGCCACTAGAAAAGATCGGGAAAGGGGCAAGACATTTTAATGTACGAGATTGTAAACAATGAACAAATCTAGTAAAGTTTGTAAAACAAATCCTAGAAAATGGACCATGCCAGACTGTGGAGAAACTTCAAAATCTTGACACAGAACTGGACAATACAGAGAAAAGGACCAAGATGGTAATACATATGCAAGAAGCTCAAATGTACAATTACACCTACACATTTAGCAGAAGTGAAAAAAAAAGTGACACACAGCAAAATCCTCATTGTTAAACCAACACACTACAGAGTGTGAAAAAGAATATATAAAAAAAGAATAAAAATAACTATAATTATAATAATAATTAAAATTTACAGAACGTATTATTTTATTCTATTATAATAATTTACAAAAAAATGTCAAAGTAAATCTTTTCCAGATAGTATTGTGCACATATTTATTTTTCACAGTAGCCCTGCGACCATCCAGGGTGTTATTCTGCCTTCGGCCCGAGATGCTGGGATAGGCTCCAGCATCCCCGCGACCCTATATAGGACGAGCGGTTTGGAGAATGGATGGATGGATGGATTTTTCACAGTATAAATGGGTCTTTATATAAAGGAAAATATATAGCTGCATATCTGTGTGTATGTGTGTGTCTGACATTTAATATTATTAATACCATAACTTATACTGGGGACTTAAAAGTCACCAAATTGTGGGAATGACCCATTTTGTGATATGCTGAAACAGTTTGTGAGCAAAATGCATTTAGTGATCCACAAAACCCCTTTCGTAAACATAATATATGTCCTCCACAGAACATTTCGGAACTTTTGCGAACAATTTGAGGTTTAGTATTTTAAGCGCTGACTTTACATTTCATTTGACAAAATGCAACTGTGTTTTTGTCTTTCTAATTAAAGTACATCATGAAATATTGCATTTCGTGTTATGTAATTAAAAAGTCTGTAAAATGTTATGCAAGGCCTCCTCTTCTAACGAAACCCAAAGTTTTAGCCGTTTTTACTGAATCAATCTTATTTATGGATTTTTAAACTATGCATGGCCTTTCTCGGTCAAAAAGAGGGTGTGTGAAATCTGACAAAAAGGATTATTATTATCATTATATTTTTTTACAGATGAACTACCTTTGATCACTTGGAGGAACAAACCCAGGGGCTTCTGTGCGCAAAATGTTGCTCAAGGCTGTATCAAATGATGTTTTGAGTGCCTACAGTTTGAAGGGGGAAAAAAAACAAACAAGCCTTCCAAGACTTAAAAATTTGCCACATAATTATAGGTATGTTTTGTCCAAACAGGCTTCCAGTAATTTTAATATTATTAAAAAGCAACAGTTTTGTATTTTACACTGTGGAATGGAACCTTTATTGTTCTGGTTCCAAAATACAGTAATTTAAATAACACCATACTCAAATCTAACTCTTAATTTTCACATGAAATACTTACTATATTATTTTATATTAACATACAGAGTTGACTTGTTTTCCATTGGCATTTCCATTTTTCCACTTTATGACAAAATACAGTTAAAGCAAGTCTTAATATCTTCTGCCTTTGTGCTACTCAAGGTATTTTTTAAGTATGTTTGTATATTTCTACTGAAAACAACACTAAAAGAATAGTATTTTTGCAGTGCATTTAACGCCTGTATAAATAATGCATCTGTCCACAAGACACCGGCGACACTGCTATTTCACATAATAATCCTTAACTGCACTGACAACACAGTGAATGTTTTGTCTAATTTCTATATGACTCGTGTCTTTTTTATTTCTTTGTTTTAAATTTGCAGATGATGGTGAAGTGAAGATGTGTGGAAGAATTGTTTTTAATATGTTGTTTTATTTAATAATATTTAATAAATGATAATATATGACCTATTTTTACATTTAAAAATAATTTAATTATTTTAATCTTTTTAAGTTTTAGAAGATTTATGGTAATCAATCAATTTTTGGAATAGATGTTAAAAACAACATGTTCGTGGGTAATTTCTTAAATGATATGGATAGTTTATGCAAATGATATATCTTGTTTTGATAATATTTAGGATAATATATGATCTATGTTTTTCTTTTCAAATAATTCAGTTATTTTATTCTCTTTAAGTACAATTTATGGTTCATATGATTATGTTTTCTGAACAATAAACAATGTAGAAGACATGGTTTGTTGACTGATTATTGCACAGTCATATTGCAACAGAGGTTAGGAGAACATTCTGGGAACGTTTCGCTAACGTTCTTCTAACATCTCCTAACCTAAATGGATCGTTCTATTTACGTTAAGAAAACTTTCCTGGCTAACCAACAGGGAACGTTAGAATATCTGTTCTGGGAACGTTCTGGGAACCAGGAGCTAACGTTCCCAGAACGTTCTGAGAACCAAAAATTGTTAGCTGGAGCATCTCTTCAATGGCACGAACGGTATAAAGCTGTATAAAGCTCCTAGATCAGTGTTTCCCAACTAGTGTGCTGTGAAAGACTGTCAGGTGTGCCATGGAAAATTATCAAATTCCACAAAATAAATAAATGCATGAAAAAAAAATCATTTCAGGGATCCAAACTCCTCACCTTTCGGAGAAATTCACCATTTTGAAACCATAATTGGTCTCTTTTGTGATTGTGAAGAGCAATAATTAATGTGTAAAAGTGACTGATATTTGTACACGTAAAGGGTCTTTCACATGACTCGCGTCAGCGCTGCAGAATACATTGAAGTCTATGAAGTGACGTCACTTTACACCAAAGTTATTTCCACACACGTTTTTGCTTCACCAATAATGTCTTTGAGAGTACTAAGCAACAAGAAATACTGAAAAACTCTCCAAATTTGTGAAGAGATATTGGATGTTCTTTTAATTAAATATAACCTTATTGTTTCCAAGTATCAGAAACCCCAGTTATTGAACTAATTTAAATTCACCAAGAAAACGCATAGACCTAAACATAAACGAGTCCTTTTATTACTTTCTGCTATCAAAGCAACAGCAAGCTTTTTTTTTTTTTTTTTTTGTCTCTTCCAAATACATGTTTTCAATGTTTATTGTGCACACCTCCTGCTTTTTTATGTGGCAAACTCATAAAATTGCCCCTCTGTGATGCTTTCTGCATCTCTTGTCATGTGGAGGGCAATGCAGCGCTTGACGCTGGCGTTGAACGGAGCGTTGAAAAATGCGCTTCGCAATGACGAAAGAACATTATTGAAACTCAAAATGATTATTATTAGGCTATTATTGTTGTATTTATTATAAAAGTCATGCTCAGCAGTTTAAATCTGTAGGAAAATGATACCGTAGATCTGCTTTGTGTTTATAATTCTTATACTGAAGTCAGTAGATTTGTAGTCATGCAAGTTTTAATAAAGGAGAAAATAAGGACGTTATTGAAACTCACTATTATTACACTATTATTATTGTCTTTTTGGATGAAAAATAATGCTCAGACTGAAGGAAGACTATAGATCTGCTTTGTTCTTTTAATGCTTAAACACTATAAAGTCTCTTGGTAGATTTCGGTCATGAACGACTCAAAATGATTCACTGACTCACTCATAGCACAAAAGATGCTCATTTGTCGCCACCTAGTGACATTTCCAGAAGGGGTCACTGAACTAATCAGTTAATAAAATTGAACAAATTTGTGAGACAGAAGCAAGCCTCACCAAAATACTCTTTATTTTTGCAGCTAATTCTGCACGATTGTAAACTTGAATAAACTTGAATCACTAAAATAGCTGGAATTGGTGCTTTTAGCTTATTCTTTAAAATATCCCCAGAAAAAATGTTCGTGGACCAGTGATTGTCTTACCTTTTTCGCCCCTCATGAGTTGGCATCCCTGTAATTTGTTGTGGCATTGCAAGAACAAATCTACAAATTAGAAAAGAAGCAAATTTGTTGTTTTTTCATCACCCATTTTGCGCTCTTGCCACCTGTGACCTCACACAGCGTAGCCTACCTATGTGACTTGTTTTTTTTTGTTTTGTTTTTTGCATAGCCGAATTTCAAATATTACAAGTAAACATGCTACTAAGACGGACAGAAAACATGGACAAGTTCTTGAAAAGGAAAAATACTGAAAATGGTTAGCCTATGTGGGATAGTGGTGTGCCGTAGAATGTTTTAGTCGTAAAAAGGTTGGGAAACACTGTCCTAGATCACATCTGATTTTCCACAACTCATGTTGTCTGGAGTTCTTTGTATAGTCAATGTCCTTGAACAGATATTTTATCAATGTTTTGTCTGCGGAACGATCCAAAAACACTTTAAACTGAAGTACAGCCGTTATAGAAGTACTATCCCTCACAGCCTCATTGTCATACCCATTAAAAATCAAAGATGGCACTAGTGTGAATAAGGTCTATAGGTATTAATTAATTTGATGATTTCTTTTTCAGCACAGAACATCAAAAGTATGCCAAAATATTTATTTATTTTATTTAAGCAACTCACTTGCAAATATACAGTATTTGCAGTACAGGCAACATGTATAATAAATAATATGTAGCCTACATAAATTGTTCACATACTTTGAACTCGTTTTTAATGCTAAAATAATTTAATAAATACTACTGAATCCAAGAATTACATTGCTTTTGTTTATTTATGAATGTATAATTAGCATTTTGGCTGTGTAATCACAGAACGACTCAAACACCTACACAGAACTTCGCGCTGGCCACTACTGGCCTGTTGACTGACAGGCGATATTTATATTTAAAAGGTGATTGCCTCTTTTACCTGTAAGGCAGGAGTTCCTTTCTACATTAATTTATTACCAGTGGTCTGTCTTGGACTAAAGAGTCTCTGTAAAATCCCAGAAGAAGAAACCTACAAGTGAAGAGGAATAAAAGTGTACCAACTGAAATCTTCACAACATAATATTGTACAGATGGAGTTAGTTAAAGAGAAGAGAAATGAAGATAATGAGGAACTAAGAGGTTAGCATCTATTCCTGATTATTCATTGAAGACTGCTGAACAGGGCGGTAAAGTGTGAGTTTTGTTCGCATTTGCGATTAAAATTATAATGTGGGAATAGAGATTTTTTGTTTTTGTTTTTGATTTTTCCCCTTTTTCACCCAATTTGGAATGCCCAATTCCCAATGCGCTTTTAAGTCCTTGTGGTCGCGTAGTGATTCGCCTCAATCCGGGTGGCAGAGGATGAATCCCAGCTGCCTCCAAGTCTGAGACCATCAACCCGCGCATCTTATCACGTGGCTTGTTGAGTGTGTTGCCACGGAGACATAGCACCTGTGGAGGCTTCACGCCTTCCGCCGCGACATCCGCGCTCAACTCACCACGCGCCCCACTGAGAACAAACCACATTATAGCGACCACGAGGAGGTTACCCCATGTGACTCTACCCTACCTAGCAACCGGGCCAATTTGGTTGCTTATGAGCCTTGAGCCTGGCTGGAATCACTCAGCACGCCCTGGGATTCAAACTAACAAACTAGCGAACTCCAGGGGTGGTAGCCAGCATCTTTTACCACTGAGCTACCCAGGCCCTGGGAATAGAGATTTTTAACACATTCACACGTGTGCATTAAGTTTAGTTTCTAGCGCTTATAAAATCCATATATGACGCCTAATAACATGTAAAATGAGTCTGATTTCTGCTTTGCTATTGCAAAATGTCAAGCGCTCAAACTTTAGCTCATAGTCATGGACGCATTTTCATGATCGAGTAATGTCTGCATGCGTGCAAACAAAAGAGCAGCAGAAACTGAGGCGATCAATTAGTGATGGGAAGTCCAATTATTTCTGCAAACCAGTTCTAAATTGGACGTTTCGTTTCAATGAACCGGTTCATAAAACCGATTCACCAGTTCTTTTATGACTTTTACGTGTAATGAGTAAAGACGTCACTGTATATAATTCTAATACACCAGCGTCATGGGAAACAAAGGATAAGGAAAGCACAGGGCCCAGATGGTGATTCACCTGCACCTTTCACCTGTGCTAACCAGCTGGCCCCCATCTTCACACAGATCTTCAATAGATCACTGGAGCAGTTTGAAGTCCTATGCTGCTTCAAATGTTCCACTATCATCCCCATCCCAAAGAAACCAAAAATCACAGGACTTAATGACTACAGACCTTTCGCCCTGACGTCTGTGGTCATGAAGTCATTTGAGAGACTGGTGTTGGCCCACCTGAAGGACATCACTGGACCCTTTCTAGATCCCCTTCAATTTGCTTATCAAGCAAACAGGTCTGTGGATGATGCAGTCAACATGGGATTGCATCATATCCTGCAACATCTGGACAGACCAGGGACATATGCAAGGATACTTTTTGTGGACTTCAGTTTGGCTTTCAACACCATCATCCCAGCTATTCTCTAGACTAAATTACACCAACACTCTGTTCCCACGTCTATCTGTCAGTGGATTACCAGCTTTCTGACAGACAGGCAGCAGCTTGTGACACAGGGGAAATTCACTTCCAGCACCTGTACAATCAGCCCCCAGGGATGTGTGCTCTCCCCACTACTCTTCTCCCTCTACACCAACGACTGCATCACCAAGGACCCCTCTGTCAAGTTCCTGAAGTTTGCAGACGACACCACTGTCATCGGCCTCATCCGAGATGACGATGAGTCTGCATACAGAAGGGAGGTTAAACAGCTGGCTGTCTGGTGCAGTCAAAACAACCTGGAGCTGAACACGCTCAAAACAGTGGAGATGATAGTAGACTTTAGGAGGAACACCCCAACACTGTTCCCCCTCACCATTCTAAACAGCACTGTGGCAGAAGTGGAGTCATTCAGGTTCCTGGGCACTACCATCTCACAGGACCTGAAGTGGGAGACCCACATTGACTCCATTGCGAAAAAGGCCTAGCAGAGGTTGTACTTTCTTCGCCAGTTGATGAAGATAAACCTGCCACAGGCGCTGCTGATACAGTTCTACTCAGTGGTCATTGAGTCTGTCCTCTACACTACAATAACTGTCTGGTTTGGTTCAGCTACGAAATCAGACATCAGAAGACTACAAAGGACAATTCAGACTGCTGAGAGTATTATTGGTTGCCCCCCCCCCCCCCCCGGAAGCTCCTGTCACCAAGACAAATTCCTTGTATGCTTGGCAATAAAGCTCATTCTGATTCTGATTCTGAATAACTCAATCTTCCAATGAAATTACAGACTTCTCTCTTGTGACGTATACAGGACTTCTCCAATAATTTAGTCCGCTTAAACCCTGCCCCTTTCTTATAAAAACCACAACCTTGCGTAGAGTTGAGCAGAGAGTCAATCGCATGTTGGTGAAATGGCAAGGTGTATTTTTGTCTGTTTTCCTTCAAAACTATCCTTCCTTAACCCAAACTCCCTTGGTTACGGGTCAGCTGGCTTGAATTTACATTTCGAATGAGGAGGAATAACGGTGAAATTGCGGTAGTGTTCGAGACGAATACAACGCTTCCAATGCCTCTGGAGTTTATTTATATTTTTGAATGCAGTTGTCTTGGGATGCACAGCATATTGTGATTCAAAACGTTAAAGTATTGTTATCTTTACTCATTCATAAATGTGTTGAGATCACTGCTCAATTTCACCAAAAACCAGCTCTGACTCGAGCAGCACGGTGGTAGGGGTGTGTGTGTCTCCACTGCAAACGCGCATTCAGATCTGCCTCCCTTCTGCTATGCAACACCCATATTTTCACAATCCAATCAACAACCAGTGGATAAACACAAATCCCCGCCCTAAATTTTTTCTTGTTCATAAACCTGTTTCACTCAGAAATACGTCACAATATGTAAGTAAATTCGGTTACAACTTCCCTTTCATGCCAACTTTAATAATGCAGAGTCAGTTGTGAAAAGACATGCTGGTGTTACCGACATCACCATCTTTAATATTTACTTGAGTGACTGTCACTATGGATACAGATGTTAGAATACAGTTGTAACTTTGGTTGTTTGTTCATACAGACAGTATTCAAGCCACTACTAGATGATGTTGTATGAACAGGACATTTCAAGTCTCACACCTGTAAGTAAATGCGGTTTTAATCCCAAACACTGATTTTGTGAATGCAGCCACTGAATCTCAGTATGTCGGACACCTCCGAAAGAGGCAATTCTCAGTCCACTGTACTGTTGACTTGAGAATGGTTGCGACCGGAGCATTCAGTCCTATTTGTGAATTATTTGGAGCGGGTCATTGCAAAGAAAAGTTAGGAAAAGCAGATATCACCAGTTCTAGGATCATATTCCTCCCGGTTAAAGGCTCACTACGAATTGGAGTGTCAGACACATCTGAGTGACAGGTTAAGGTAGAGTAACATGTGGATCAGTGTTGACTCGAGACGCAAACTGTTTCAAACTATTCAGTCTGAGTTTGTGAACTGGTTCAACTCGTTAATTGAAAAGAACTGGTTCAAAAGAACAATTCGTTCACAAACTGGATATCACTACGGATCAATTAAAAGGCGAGATATTATTCAGTTTGCCCAAAAGTCCATGATCATCAATGCTGGACTTATTGAGAATGAGCTAAAAGATGGTGAGCTTTTGACTCAGAAACACTGATGTTTCTAGAGAAACACCATGCGATGCGCTCCTGTAATATCTATTTATATTAGTGGTCAACAGGGGCTCAGTGGTCTAAAACCAGAACAATTAATGTAAAAAAAAAAAATAAAAAATAAAAAATACATAAAATTAAATTAAATTATATACAGTATATGTCAGTGTTTTCTCTAGGATTTTTGTCCTTAGTTAAAAAAGAAAAAAGAATAAAGAAACTCAATAACTAAAAAGAAAAGTGCATTATTATACATTTTATATTAGTTTGTCACTGAAATGCACATTTGACGGTACAGCACTGATTTTGACTTGATGCAACAGTAACATCTGTAAAAAAAAAGTTTATATATATACTGTAGGCTATATAATTATAAATCATCATAAAGTCCCAGGTGTATTACAAGTATTACGAAATATAAAAATCAAAATACTTAAATTATTGTTTAATTATAGAAAATATATTTTACACTTAGAAATGTCTGTCTCCTAACTCCCACTCCAATATTGTGTAAATCGTGTTATTATTAACTATGCATTTGTGAAAGAAGGAATAGGTAACGTTATAGGACTTTTATTTTGAATATCCGAACCGCTATGGTATTGTGACGTCATAAGGCTGCGCCGCGACTCATATGTCTGTTGATTCTGTTGCAGGTTTTTGTCTTCATATTTTGAATTTTTGGCAGGTCTGGTGAATCCACTCCCAAAACAGTTCCCAATAAATACTGTGAATATTCCTGTCATCTTTGAATTGAAGTGTTTCCAGAAGTGCAGGACAAACTTCAAGTGTGTCAATAATTTCTGACATACTATTGTAAAGATGGATTTTATTAAAGAGGAGAGAGAGGACATGGGTTATCCAGAACCATACAGAGTGAAAAATGAAGATACTGAGGAACAAATAGGTTGGTGTCCATTCTTGATTCTTCATTAATTACTGCTGATGTGTGATTTGAGTATCTCAGACCCTGTTTACACCTGCTATTGTGATCTGATCACAAATGGTCAACAATAAATACTGGTGTGAACAGGGTCCAAAATGTTTTGTAACAACCCTGTGTGTGTGTGTGTGTTTTAAGAAACATCAGCATTTTTTGATAGAACTTTAATAATATTACTTTAATATAATTTAATGATTGCTGTCAAACATTTGTCCAGTCAGCAAGAACCAAAGAACAAAAAATCCTTAATATCCATTTCAATGATCTTACCTTAACAATTTCAGAAGCTTGTCTCACCTCTCTGTCTACACTGTTGACTTGGTCACTGATCTTTTTTTCTCTCTCTAAAATTCTGTCAAAGGACAATACCATTAGCTGGGTTTCCTTCCAACTATTTTTATGCACATTTTGAAATTGCACATAAGAAATCCTGAATGGAAACTTTTGATATACGAATAAACTCTCAAAAGTTGCTTAAAATGTAATGCCCTAGGAGGAGATGGATTTTCTAGAGTTTCGCATTAGTTAAAATGCGAATTAAGGTGGTGGAAATGTGTTTTGACCTGAGCGTGATAGCTTTATGTGACTGGCCCAACAAAATGTCCGACCTTGGTACACAATTTTTCGTGCATAGCCCTTGGCATTTGGAAGTGTTTAACCCACAGCTTGTCTCTAAAGTGGGTCCTCACAATGCACCAGAACAGTTTTGAGCACGGGCGCTCCCATGTATGTGGAGGCTGTAGGTATATCGCATCTATTTCAGCCCTCATTATATCAGGTCTCCTGGCAGCATTTAATAAAACGAGGTACAATTGCTCCAGTCCTGCAAATAAAACTCTCCCTGTAGCAAGGAGGTCATTCAGCTGCTCCATCAAGACAAGATGGGCTCCCTCAAGATAAGCCCTGTTTCCACCTGGTGTTAAGATGCGTTTAAGAAAACGGTCAGGTCTAAATAGGGTCTAAAATGGTTTGTGATCATATCATATAATCCATATACAAATGTGGTCAAAAACGCATGCGACTGCATCGCATTTGAGGTTTAAACGCTAATCTGTCCTGTTTACATCCCAGTAGCATTTAAGGGCCACCCCTCACTTGTCAATCAACTGCTGCATTAAAACAAGAGTTTAAACTTTGCCGCTTATAAGCAGATTTAAAAGGAAAATCGGAAATTTTCCGATCAGAAAATGTAAAAAGCGGATACAATCACGAGAGCTTGACATATCTTTTTTAGTGTGTCTGATATCAAAACAGAGAAGCACGAAAACCTGAAGCTCCTTTAATACAGGTAATCCACTAAAATAATGGATAATTCTGCTTGACATGTTGCGTTTGTGCTTAGATAAAATTTCTACCACATCTTGGAGAAACAGCGCAAATTTTTTTTTTGCGCTTTCTTTGTCTTTTCTGACTTTGTTGCGCTTTATTATCATGCAGTAACACACTGACAGTGTGACTGATGTATGTCGTCATGAAACAGAGACACTTCCCTCCAAATCCGAACAGAAGTGGTCACAGGAGATGCATTTAAAAGACCAGATTGGAACAGGATTGAGAACCACTGGTTTAGATGTATACAATGACATTAGATTATTGTTGTCACACACATGATGACTCTATGAAAGAAATCACAAATGTCTGTCCCCTTCAGTTTGTACATGGGACATTATTGGTCATTCAGTGTTTCAGTGAAAAAGACGAACAATAAAGAGCTCAGAGATTTAAGTCTCACTAAAAGTTACCAAAATGTAAAATGTTTTCATCTGTTTAACAACATTAACTTACAATAGTCAAAGATGACTTCACTGTTTGCTCACTTCTTGTTTCAGGTAGATTGCCTGGCATGGTATTGGACTCTGTATTAATCACATTGTCTGCGATCACTCAAACTGATTTGCTGAATCAAAATGCGGACTGTGATGTGAGTGCTAGCCAATAGGATTAGCGCTTTTGCGTCTAAAATATGAAGTGGTCTGAACATTTCTGGGATTTTTACGCACAACAGTCTCTAGAGTTTACTCAGAATGGTGCCAAAATCAAAAAACATCCAGTGAGCTGCAGTTCTGTGGACAGAAATGCCTTGTTGATGAGAGAAGTCAGTGGAGAATGGCCAGAATGGTTCGAGCTGACAGAAAGGCTACGGTAACTCAGATAACCACTCTGTACAATTGTAGTGAACAGAATAGCATCTCAGAATGCACAACACCTCGAACTTTAAGGCGGATGGGCTACACCAGCAGAAGACAACACTGGGCACTTTATTCAGACCATAGTGTTCCTAATAAAGTGCTCAGTGAGTGTACACTCACAGCGCGACATGAGATACGAACTTCGTAAAGATGATTAGAAAAAAAAAATTGGGAGCTTGGTTTAAAAGTTTATCTTTGTTATCTGTCAAAATGACGGACAGCATTTGGAATTATCCATTGTGGTGGGGTGAGCAAGAGACGGACACAGTGGGAGTGGCGTCAGGCCTCGGAGAGGCATTTATTTAAAATAATAAACAACAGAAAAGGTGGCATAAAGTGTCCAAAGGGGAACGTGTCCAAAATAATTGGGAATCTGGCATCTTCGCGGTGAAAAGGGCTATATGCAGGAAGGGTAGTGAAGAGAAGGTACTCCCCTCCTTGGTCCGAGGCCAAGGAGGGGACCCACTTATTAGTGCAAACAATTCATGGAAAATGCTAATTCTGCACGTTAAAAGACACACGGTTAGAAAAATCGGGCTGCATTTGATCAGTGCTCGAGCACTCTGATGATAACGAGATTTGTGTCACGTTTCCTGTCTGTGTCTGACCGAAGTATACTTTAGGCTTTAGTCGTCCTTTCGTCAGCGTGACATTACTTTATGAAACGTTGTGACAAAATCGGGCCAAAAAAATGTTTTTGAGTTAATTTCGGTGTTTGTAACAGCTCGCCAGTGCGAACCCTCAGAAAAACTTTGTACCAGCTGCTGAACACCTTAATGTCATTGGTCCACATCATCGGTAGGTGTGACCTGGAGCTCCACCTGCTTTAAGGCCGACAGCTAATACCCGTTCAGTCAGTTAAGATCAGTCCTGGTCAAAATTTACCTATATCTGTATAATCATTCACGTAGAGACATTTTCCAAGACCATGTCATGCTTTTTTTGTGGTTTTGTTTTGTTTAATTAGTCTACAAAAGGAATCAAATCTACTCAAATGCTCTTAAGTGCCCATTCATGCTGTTGTTTGATATGCTGCTTCACTTACGTGCTGTCTTTGGTGAAAGCCATTCACACATCTGCCCAAATTAGGATATGCCTGTCATCATAATTTTGTCTGTATTCTGCCAATTAACACTTTTATACACCCATCTTTGCAGTAGTATCAGTGTCATCATAAATTACAATAACGGAGTGTAATCAGTGTATATTATGGCTGCGTATATTGTGTTAGCTTATGAGCTCCATGAATTCCGAATGTAAACAAGACAAATTTCACAGAATCTACTGCATATGTAAGGAGTATTGAGAACAGACTGTAAGGGGGAAGTCACCCACTGGTCCGAGGACAGTATCCGATGGCGTGGTTGAAGGTCTCCTGCGTGTTCTGTCTTATCGTGCGCGACATTAAATAATACTTTGGTTATTTGATTTGAGTTCCATGTTTTTTTATTAATCTTATCATTAATTCTTTTCTTTATTTCATCTGACTCCAATTATGAAAAACCTCGTTGATGTATCTATGCTCTGAATTTTAGTAATTCTCTCTTCTAGACTGCATTTGTTATTTCAATGTTATTTGGGTCCTGTGCTGGTCAGACACAGGTCCTTTAACTACAAATTCATCAGTTTCAGATATTAGTAAGTTTTAGACTAAGTCCTTATAGGTTCTTGGCTTTATCCGTTTAGTCTGATTTGAAGTTCATATAGATTCTCGACTCACCGTTTAGCCCCAGTCAATTAAGTTCTGTTTTACAGATTCTCGGTCCTACATTTAGTATTCCCATTTAATTCTACTTGGCTAAGTTCTATAATAGGTTCTCAGTTTACCGTTTAGCCTTTTACATATTTAACTAATGGGTTACTTCTGAAGTAGCTTAATTAAGCCAACTCTGACCATAGATTTGTAGTTAATAAGAAATATACTAGAAAACAGTCCTTCAGAATGAATCATAATAACAATTTATTTACCAGGTAATAGTAATACATTCAAACAATCCAATTAAAATAATAAATCAAACTCAAAGCTATCAGTGAACCAAACATAATAATATATTTAAAGTTGTATTCCATTCAAACATTTACCAAACATAAAAACAAACTGCAATTACCTGGTAGTGAAAAAACTACACACAATGTTTACTGTGTGGATCTTCTGGCTACAGAGACCCTGATTCCCTTGTCATCTCTCCTTAAATACCAAGACGATTCTATTGTTATTTCAGATGTGTGTGTTTGATGTTATTCAGGATTTGGTTTACAATTTAGGGGTTTGAAGGTAGACCTCTGAAACTTGTGATTGAGTGTTTGATTGATGTTTACAAAGAATGCACCTAATCTGCATCTGGTCTGGGAGAGACCTTGGAGGGGTCATGCCACTGATAGAATACTGTATTTTACTAAGTTCTTAAATCTTACTTGTGATTTGACTTTGCTGAAAGGGAATGAGACCGTTTTACCAGTTGCACTGAGACCTCTTGAATGATACCAGACATGTATGATCAGAAAACCTTTTACATTACAGAACAGGATAAGTCATAACTGATTTGCGTTTTATGGTCCCCAATCAGTGGGGTGTGTTTTCTCAGGTGGAGATGCTCCTCTGTGTGAGAGTTTTATGACGTTGGTTCTCGCAGAGTTCTTTGACTTTTCCCGGAAGTGATGCAAACAATTTTGTGCCAGTCTTACACAGACCTTAGAATTATTGAAAAAAAAAAAAGCACATCCCGAGGTGTTAATGTGGACAGGAAACGAAGCACCTTGGGTGTGCATTATTTTTCAGTAATTCAACTGTCTGTCCTTAATTATTAAGCTTATTCCAGTTACCATACAACATCTTTCAGGGTTTTGTCTCAAGACATTTTTTGGTTTTCATCCCTAAAACGCTCTTGTGTGTCGAACGACTTCTGCCACAGAGTCACTTTAGAACTAGTAAAAAGGTTTGCCCTGCTTTTAAGACCTTACTGTAGTAACAAGGTAGTGTGTGTGTGTGCATGAATGAGCAAGAGAGAGAAAGAAACCGAGAGATCACGTGTTGGATTACTTGTTTTTGCTCTGGCTCACGTCAACTAACATCGATACCAATCGCCAGTATGTTAGTTTAAGTAGATTTCTCAGCAGCTTTTCTGTTGCTAAACAACTGTTTAAATAATTCGCAGGGGTCCGTTGATATCAAGGCTGTGTCTTGCTCACAAGTGTCTTTGTGCGTCTATGTGTGTCCATGGGTGAGAGCAAAAGAGTTAGGGAGGGTCAAGTCATTTTTATTTGTATAGCACCTTTCACAACACACACAGTTTTGAAGCAGCTTTACAGAAAATCATGCATTAACAGAAAATGATACCGTAATATCTATAAAGTCTTAGTGTCATCATTGTGTAGTTTGATTAAATACAATTATGAAGTGTGTATAAAAATAATTAAATTAAATTATAATTGTATTTAGACGTATTTAGGGTGAGCGCGAGTGTGCTTTCCACAGATATTAAAAGTTGTTTAGATTAATATAGAAACTGTTGTATTGATCAAGTCACGGGGATGCGCTTACATCAAGGCACTGTTTGTTTCTCATGAGTCTCAATGTTTGTGCATATGTATGTTTGTAAGTGTGGGTAAGAGTGAAAGAGAAAGGGAGCATGAGGGTGCTTTCCACAGAAATTGAAGTAAATTTAGGATATTATAGAAATTGTTTGTCATTCTTATCTGATGTACTTAGCCAATGGCTTTGTTTTAGTTGGTTAGTCTTAGTTGGTCTTGCTTAGGTAGCCTGTAAAGCTCTTTGAAATAACTGAAATAATGTGGCGAAGTGATATGGAACCATTATGTGGTCAAGACCTGGAACTATTTTATTTTAGGAAAAAATCTGGCCAAAAAGACTGTTTTTGAGTTTGTTTTGGTGGATTCTTAGAACAGAAATGGTTGGCAATGGAAATTTTTCCCAATCAGTGGCCGTTTTTCAACCACTTTATTCGATTTGCCTATTACAGAGAGATTCATTACTTTCATTGGATACCCATCCTTGTTTAGAAACACCCACTGATTACTAAATAGAGATTCCTTACTTTGACTGGATACTACCCGTTGAAAAACGCCCATCCCGGTTTGAAAACCGCCTCTGATTGGGAAACGCCCATTTCTGTGTTTCGCAGGGATCTATATTTCAGAACTTTCAGGAAAACTTCTTACCAGCTGCTAAACACCTTCTTTCTGCCATTAGTCCACATCATCATAGGTGTGATGTGGACAGGGTCCGTACAGTCGTGTCTAGAAGTTAACCCTCTCACGTCAAGATTTTCAAGCATGCACATTCTGTTAATGTTGCTTTTGCTGCTCACCTTTCAACTTATTAATGTCTCTTAAAGTATCAAGTCGTGCTGAGTTGAATACAAGGAAGCATTTGTGTGTGTAACACTGTAGCAGGTTCTGTCCTTTTTGTAGTGTTTTTTTGTACAACTAGTAATATTAATCCTTCAGTTACAATAATGTTAAAATGTTAAGTTGTATGTCTTAGTTGCTGTTATGGTCTTTGTTACTGTTACCTGTTTCAAATAGCATTTTCTAGATGATAACAATATTATTATTAGGGGTGTACTGGTTAATCGTGGCACAATACATCACGGTTAAAAAATGTGACAATGCGCATCGTAGAGATTGGACAGTTTATTTTTAAAATGATTTCCTGTGTAAGTTTTTTATTGGTGCCCAGTGTGATTTTCACTGCAATCTCATATTGCATCCCATGCTGACATTAATAGTAAGTTATGAAGAAAAATGTTTTTTTGTTGAAAAAAAAAAAACTGCTGTTTTAAAACATTTTTCTTTTGTTTGTAAAGATTTATAAATTATTATTATAACACATTATAATCCATTTACCGATATATAAAAAAAAAAAAATGTAAACATTGATGAATGATTCCAGATGTTGTTTGACAATTGACAGATTGGATTTCTAGGGGAGGCTGTCTGCATTTATGACTGCACACATCAATCATCAGTGCAATACTGCCGGTTACAGCATTATAACATATCAACAAAAAAACAAAAAAAATGACAAGATTAAAAAGAAAGTGTGCAAAATCGGCACACCATTTCTGCTAATTACTTGGAATTAATGTAAGTGCAAACATGATATTTATAGCAGAATTCTCAGTTATTTTAGTGGAGTACCTGTGTAACTGAGCTTCAGATGTGCTTGTATCTTACAGGGTTCCTGAGGATCCTTAAACAGTCTTAAAATGTCTTTCCCAAATTTAAGGTCAGACATAATCTTAAATATCTTAAATGATACAACAAAAGTCTTAATTATCATTTGAAGAGGTCTTAAATTTGGGGGCGGAAAGACGGGAATCGTGATATGACCTAATGTGATTATCAAACTTCAAAAGAATACGATTTATTATATAAGTGCATGCGCTGCATTCTTCAAAGTGAAAACGTGACACTGTTGTATGTGCTCCAAGCACGCGGGGGATTGTGAGTGTTTCCAGCTGTTGCAGAGCAGTTCACAATCATTAAGCTATATCGGAAATTTATGACAACATCAACTGTTAATGATGATAATGATATAGTGTTGATGAAATATAAAAGTGTTTACTTATAATTGTTTATATTTGTTGGGCCTCATGTATTCAGATAGAAGACAAAGGCAGGCCTAATACAGTCGTAAAAACCTAACTCAAGCCCCCACCTTCCAAGTCATAAATCTTACTGATAAAAATCGCACCAAAATCAAACAAAGTGAGTCCAAAACAGACTACAAATCCATGAAGCCTTGCTCACTAAAGGATCGAACTCTCAACTCCTATTGGATGAGGCACACAACAGAACGTCCCTCAAACATGACATCATCAGGAGTTGAAATACCTCTGAAATGCTTCCGGGATTTGCTTCCAGCGACTTTGTTTGCAGCGTGTGGACGCAGCTCTTCGCTGCTCTCATGTGCAACCTCGTGGCACAAGGAAGTAACGTCAGACTTGAAACTGTGGCCATACAATCTCCATCTCGCTGGACGAGTTGAGATTACTCTGTGTTCAACTGAACACTCTAACGGATCCGAAGGAGACCACTGAGCAATTCGCATCTTCATCCGTTTGCCTACAGAAATGAAGAGATTAAAGATTTCTCTTCCATCTTCAATCAAGTCGACATTTCTGAGTTCTCCGCCAGCCCGCCGAGAATCAACAGCCGTACCGCCCGCCGACAGAGCGAGCCTCCCGTCATCACCCGAGCCTCGAGGAACCGGGTCAGAGTTAAAGGACGGAGGAAAACACATTCTACCTGTGTCCTCATGCGATTCAAGTAAGAGGTTTACGTCTGGGCAGAGATAGAATATTATAGCGTGTTATTCTTGTGTTTCAAGATTTTTGCTTGTACAGTTTACGGACCGCCATGTCCACTCATTATTAATACTCAGGGTATTAATTATCACAAATTTGTTTTGCTGTATTGTGGTCCAACCAAATTGGATTGTTGTGCAGTTTCGCCATCGCGGGTGAGACAGCAACTGAGTTCATCCATTAAAGAGTCAAATAACGCGGGACTTTTATGAGCCCCGCTCGTAAAACCACGTCTCTGAGTGATAAACTGAGAGCTGCTTTCTCTCCCACTATCGCGAAATCGGCTTTAGGGCTGTCACTTCTCTCTCTCTCATACTAACCCCACATCCACACACACACACACACACACACACACACACACCTTATGTGTTATAGGATTATTTTATTTCCATATCAAATCATATCACTGTTTAGTTTGTAGTTGTAAGTCGGAAGTTTATTGACTGCATTGTATTAATTATTAATTGATATTACTGCATAAATAAACTTTGTTTATATTACAAAGAGAAGTGTTTTGGTTTGTTTTGCATACACCTGTGTCATGCTGACGGGATGTCAGTGCTCGGATTCAAACCTTCATTCATTGTTTTTTCCAGAAAATCGATATTCTTCGGATGTAGATTTTTCTAAGAAAACAATCTAATATTGAGACTGTTATACTATTTGGTTATTAGTCCCTGATTTCAGGGTGGTGCCCTGTCAATGTTAATCCTTATTAATATTCTGTTGATTTTTGATAATTGATAATTATCTTTGATGATTGAATTTGAATGATCAATAAGCTAGTGTTAATTTTAATTAATGTTTCATCGATGTTAACAATTAATGATTATCTTTGATAATTGTTGATTTAAAGGATTAAAAAAAGCTAACACTGATTCTCATCATTGTTCTATTGATTTTAATAATTACCAAACTTGCTCCTAAACGTAGCACACTACATTTACTGGAGCCCCATATGAGGTTTTAATGAGTTAGATTAAATTGATTAATTTAAATATTAATTAATAACTACAAAAATAATTATTAATTATTTCTGATAGTAACACTGATCTAAACAACCAGTAAAGCCCTACATATTGCAATACACTGTAGATTTGTAGGAGTGCACGTTTTATCTCCCAAATCTGTTGGAATGAGCAGCTGGAAGCAGTGAAGCACATACATTTCAAAATAAGAGTCTCCGGTCTATTTCAGCCTTTAAAGTTAAAAGTTCCATGCTATGAATCAAATCTAGTTATTGGTATTTTGGTTTCACCATAAACTGCATCTGGAATTGAATTCAATTTGGACTCTGTCTGGCCTTCCCCATCACAGGAAGGAAATACTAAGAACATTTAATATAGGCTACAAATTTAAAAAAAGTTTTGGCAGATTAATTGCTTTTCTTTCAACACATTATTGTATCAGCAAAATCCAATATTAGTCGACCTCTAATTTGTATTTATTTATATAATGGTACATAAACCAATTTTGTGTGTGAAATGTGGAAAACATGCATTATTTTAAACTTGCATATATCCTACCCTGTTGTACTGATAAGCAATGTTAAGGCCATGTTGAATGTGTGCCCCTGCCTGTTTAAGTAAGAGTCTGTGATACATGATTTATTTTGAGATTGTGTGGGTTTGTTTTGGGATGGGAATACAGTATTAATTTTATATGTTCAGGTCTTGAAAAGGGTCTTAAAAAGTCTTACATTTGATTTTAAAAACTCTGCAACACAGGGCTCTAGACTAAAAAAATGATTAAGGAGCCATTGGCTCCTAAACTGAAACATTAAGGAGCCAATTGTCTGTTTTTAGTCGCCAAATCATTAAATTGTTATTATGCTCGATTTAGATTGCTGTTCAGAAACAAGATAGAAAGCAGAAGAAAGGACAGCTGATAACCCATTAATCTGAGGTTTAATATACAGAATATATAGTTAAGATAATTCTTTGCATTCCCTTTTGTCTCATAAATGTTCACACCCCTTTCATAATTTATACAAATATAAGAGATAAAATATTTTTTATTTATTTAATACTGCTCTTCACAATCTACATTACAGATAATTACATAACGTATAGTATGCATATAGTAGTGTGTTGTCTTCTTGAGCATCAATGAATGTTTACACCTTGTGTAATAGTTGTGTACAAGTCCCTCAATTGTGTCAAAAGCTTGATCATATATATATATATATATATATATATATATATATATATATATAAATGTCCTTCTGACGGGTGAATATCCGCAAAGCCGCGGGCCCAGACGGCATTCCGGGCCGCGTCATCAGAGCATGCGCGAACCAGCTGGCTGGTGTTTTTACGGACATTTTCAACCTTTCCCTCTCTCTGTCTGTAGTCCCCACATGCTTTAAAACATCCACCATTGTGCCTGTTCCAAAACAATCCAAAATAACTTGCTTAAATGACTGGCGTCCTGTTGCTCTGACCCCCATCATCAGCAAATGCTTTGAGATACTAATCAGAGATTACTTTGCAGTTTGCTTACCGCAACAACCGCTCCACTGATGATGCCGTTGCATCTACACTACACACTGCTCTCTCCCACCTGGAAAAAAAGAACACTTATGTGAGAATGTTGTTTGTAGACTACAGCTCAGCATTCAACACCATAGTGCCCTCCAAGCTAGATGAGGCTCTGGGATTAAACAGCTCGCTGTGCAGCTGGATCCTGGACTTCCTGTCAAGCAGACGCCAGGTGGTTAGAATAGGCAGCAACATCTCCTCATCACTGACCCTCAACACTGGAGCCCCGCAGGGCTGTGTTCTCAGCCCACTACTGTATTCCTTGTACACACATGACTGTGTGGCAACACACAGCTCCAATGCCATCATTAAGTTTGCTGATGACACGACGGTGGTAGGTCTGATCACTGACAATGATGAAACAGCCTACAGAGAGGAGGTGCACACTCTGACACACTGGTGTCAGGAGCACAACCTCTCTCTCAATGTCAGTAAGACAAAGGAGCTTGTGGTGGACTTCAGGAGAAGAGATCACAGTCCCATCACCATCAATGGAGCACTGGTGGAGAGAGTCAGCAGCTTCAAGTTCCTGGGTGTCCACATCACTGAGGAACTCACATGGTCCATCCACACTGAAGTTGTTGTGAAGAAGGCTCATCAGCGCCTCTTCTTCCTGAGACAGCTGAGGAAGTTTGGAATGAACCGCCACATCCTCACACGGTTCTACACCTGCACTGTGGAGAGCATCCTGACTGGCTGCATCTCCGCCTGGTAAGGCAATAGCACCGCCCACAACCGCAAAGCACTGCAAAGGGTGGTGCGAACTGCCAGACACATCATCGGAGATGAGCTTCCCTCCCTCCAGGAAATATATACCAGGCGGTGTGTGAAAAAAGCTCAGAGGATCATCAGAGACTCCAGCCACCCGAGCCATGGGCTGTTCTCACTGCTACCATCAGGTAGGCGGTATCGCAGCATCAGGACCCGCACCAGCCGACTCCATGATAGCTTCTTCCCCCAAGCAGTCAGACTTCTGAACTCTTGATCTCCCACGATCAAAATACAGTACAATACTGCACATTCTATATATACTACTATATATACTTTTTTATATATTTTTATTTTTATTGAATAATGTGTGTATAAATTGAATATAGTGCGTATTGTATACTGTACAGTGTATGTTATTATTTGTATATTGTTGAGTGTAATTATGTGTATACCAGATGTTTAAATTGTGTTGTGTTAATTTGATGATATTGTAAATTGGTATATGTCTCATCACTGTCACGATTGCTATATTGATCGGAACTGCACCCAAGAATTTCACACACGATTGCACTTGTGTATATGGCTGTGTGACAATAAAGTGATTTGATTTTTTTGATTTATATATATATATGTATATATACACACAGAGACTACAAGAGTGTAAATTGAATGAAATCCCAGATGCAGTTTATTGTGCTACTCCAATCCCAATCAATAAAGAAAAAAATTGGTACACAATACTGGACTTTTAATTATAAAGAAGCCCGAAATATGCATGGGACTCTTATTTTGAAATGTCTGCACTCCCAGTTGTGAGTTCACTGACGGCTGATTCGCTGAGAAAGTGAATCTGATTCAAACTGCTACCCTGAGCTCCTGAGTTTAAAACCCTCAGTTCTTTTCTGGTGATTCATTAAAAAGATCCGGTTCAGAAGAGTCATTTGGTCACGACTCTCTCCCGCTGGATTTGTTGTTGTTGAGTGCGTGCAGCGAGCTCGTCATCACATCAGAACGGGTGAAAAGCTGCGCAAGACACACTGGTGCGCGCTCTATAGATGTATTCAATAACTCACAAGATGATATCTGACGAAACTGCATATGAACGCATCCAACCCGACTGTCGCCAATGGCGACTAGATTTTAAATTACAGTCGCAATAAATTATTTTTAGTTGCATTTGCAACCATTTTAGTCGCAGTCTGGAGCCCTGCAACAACCTTGTCTCATCTGTCACTGCATGTTGATATCAGACACATTGCAGAAAATGTCCATGCATCTTGTCCATGCAAATGCACTTTAAAGCTGCTCGTAACCTGCCAAATTTTTACATTTTGTTTTAGCACAGTGGCTGATTGACAGGTAGGACTTTCATCCTAAAACTTCTTGGTTTCACCAGACTCGCGCTTGGGAAGTCAAAACAATCTGTCATACACTGCCTGGCCAAAAAAAAGTTGCATACTCTAATATTTCGTTGGACCGTCTTTAGCTTTGATTACGGCACTCATTCATTGTGGCATTGTTTCGACAAACTTACGCAACGTCATAACATTTATTTCCATCCAGAGTTGCATTCATTATTGGCCGAGACCTTGTATTGATGGCAGGAGAGTCAAACCTTCTCCAGGGTTAAATAGGGTTAAGGTCAGGACTCTGTGGTGGCCAATTCATGTTAAAATAATTCTTCATGCTCCCTGAACCACTCTTTCACAATTTGAGACCGATTTATTTTGGCATTGTCGTCCTGGAATATGCCCGTGCCATCAGGGAAGAAAAAATCCATTGATGGGATAACCTGTTTATTCAGTACATTCAGGTACTCTGCTGATTTCATTTTATTGCTGCATAACATTGCTGAGCCTAGACCTGACCAATTGAAGCAAATCTAGATCATAACACTGCCTCCAGAGGCTTGTACAGTGGGCACTGAGAGGTGCATCACTTCATGTGCTTTCCTTCTTACCCTGATGCGCCCATCGCTTTGGAATAGGGTAAATCTGGACTAATCAGACCACATGACCCTTTTCCATTGCTCCACAGTCCAATCTGTATGCTCCCTAGCAAGTTGAAGTTGTTTTTTCTGATTAGCCTCACTAACAAGTGGCTTTCTTGTGGTCACACAAGATAAAGTGTAGTCCCAATCTTGTAAGGTCTCATTGCATTGTGCATGTGGAAATGCTCTTACTTTCACTATTAACCATAGCCGTGAGTTCTACTGTTGATTTTTTTATGATGTGACTTTCAAGCGTTTTAGTGATCTCCGATCGTGATCATTCAAGATTTTTTTCCGACCACATTTCTTCTGCGAAGCTGACAGTTAACCACTATAATAATAATAATAATAATAAATAATACGTTTTATTTATATAGTGCCTTTCTAAAACCCAAGTTCGACAAGGTAAATGAGTTGATTGCAGCACTTCATAAACAACAGTCTGTTTTTACTCTATGCTGTTTTGAAAGCTAGTTTCATCATTGCCCTAGAAATTGCATCGAAATCAAAGCCTTATTGTGAATGGGAATTTGTTCAAACATGCATGTTGAAGGCAGCTGAACCGGTATCCCCTGACAAGCGGCAAACTTTTGCAAATATAAGTTTGTAGAGAAAAACAGTAGCAGATAAAGTCACAGACTTGCTGAAAAACTTGGACAGTCAACTGAAAGAGAGGGTTAAAACGTTCACGTTTTTCCATTGCAATCGACAAGAGCACAAATGTCAATATTGTGGCTCAACTTGCCGTTTTCATCAGGGGAGTTGACGAATGTTTAAAAATCACAGAAGAGTTTGTGGGACTCATTCCAGTGATAGACAGTACCACTACTAATTATATTTTCAATTGGCTGGTTGGGTCCTTGGACCAGCTTGGAGTGGATTGATCTCATGCTGTTAGCATTGCAACTGAAGGTGCCCTGTTGGCGCCCAGATTGAGTATGTCTGTTTCTTAAAACAGACATGTCTTCATGTTCCTTTAAAGATGTCAATACTCAGTCATCAAAATGTATACAATCCATTTTAATAATTTGTTTGTGTTTGTTATAACACTTTTGACAGATATAGGGGCCTAATCTACTTAGTTGGCTTGCATACTCATTTATCAGCATTTGTCTAATAATCTCTCATTCTCATTGTTTTTTTATTGTGCATCTGCTGTTGTCTTACTGTTTTTCTGAAAACTTCCTTAAAAATTAAAATGAAGTACTTTTGAATTTAAATTTCAGTGTAATGTGATGACAATTATGGTTGTTATCTGTAAATCTACAATAGAATTTCATTTTGGGTGATAAAGTGTTAAATTGAATGATCTATTATAGGTTGCATCTCATTCTCATGATCAGGCTTATGGTTCATAAAAGCCACTTTTCCTCCATCGGGCCAGTGCAAGCCAGGGCTATCAACTGGTCAGCCAGGGCCAATAGCCTTTTACCTCAAGCCGCAAGACCAAAATCGATCTGCATTCCAATAGGGCCAATAGCCCTGCAGCTTTGCCCTAAAACACGCCCTTAATATGCAGCCCTGGTGCCAATTTCACAGACCCTGACCATTTTACAAGCAAGAGAGAAACTCAAGCTGAGGTATCAAGCTAGCCCTCAGAATGAACACAGATTTGTTCGGTGTCTGCAATTTTTAATTTTTTTTCCTGAACCCGTACCATTGTGCACTGGATACACAACTTGGCAAATTTGGCGACAATATACTTAATCAAGTCTTAGTTCAGCAGACGCCACGTTGATCTGATGTTGCACATTGTCATCAGACCAAATTTTCAAACAGCACAATGATGACTCCAAGACATTACAGCCATTAAAGCTCAGTACCCAGTTGGCCTTCTTTTGCCCAAGGGTAATCGGTGGACCAGGGTGCTTGGCCGTTGGCCCAGAAGCCCCGAGGAGGCATGGTGAAGCCCCGGAAGTGACAGTGGGAACGCAGCTTGCTCTGGCACGCAATAGCACGCCCCTTATTTGGCCCAATAGTGGAAACGCGGCTAATGACAAGTGGTCAGATGTAGGCTAATTTCCTGGCCCACCTAATGTGATATTCTGGCCAATATGGCCCCCTACCCCAAATGAGTTCCCCACCCCTGGGTTAGACTGAATCTCACTCCATTATTAGTTTAATCTGACTTCAATTGCAATTTAAATTGAGATTCTAGTTATTATTGTATCCAGACAGTTCTTTTGATTAATCCCTATAGTTTCCTATATACCCTTAACTGGAGTAATATTACAGTAGTCAGAGGTAATGACTAACACTATTTAGATGAGCTGATCTACATTACGTTGATTGATTATATTGAAATGATTATATTTAGTCTCTACAGTCTAGGGACACTTAGTTAATGCCAGATAGTTAGTCAGAAAGATAAGGTCCCAGAAGACGTGCCCAATGCTCCAATGCTGGGCCATTAGTGTGTACTATTTCTTGATCGCAGATTTGTGATGACATGGATTTAACATAATGTACTTTAAGCCGATAATTTCAGAATAAATGTTTATAACGCACAACACCATGGGGTTCATTGGGCTACATGATTCCGCCGAGCCTTTTGCCAGTTGCCCTTAAATATCCAGACCAGAAGGATAATTGCATCAAATGGAAACAAAAGGCTTTTCAATTTGGAAATTAATGGAATTCAATGATTCAGGTGGTAACACCTTCCAGAGTACTGGTGATCATTTCCATTGAAGAACCCAGAAAGACACACCCAAAAACGTTGATCTTCTGAAGCCATTCCCTTGTTAACTTAGGTTTGTGTTTGGGGTCATTATCGTGCTGAAAGACAAAATTCCACTATATCTTCAGCTTTATAATGGAGGCTTGCAGGTTTTGTGTCAAAATGGATTGGTATTTGGCACTATCATGATTCCTTCTGTCTTGATTAGTGCCCCAGTCCCAGCTGAAGAGAAGGAGCCCCATAGCATGATGCTTCCACCACCATGCTTCACCGTGGGTATGGTGATGTTTGGGTGATGAATGATCTCTATTTTTGTGCCAAACATACCTTATAAAATTATGGCCAAAAAGTTGTATTTTGGTGTCATAGGATCAAAACTTTTTCCCACATGGTTGTGGGTGATTGGATATATGTTTTGACAAAATTTAGGTGGGCTTGGATATTTTATTTTGTTTGAGTAATGGCATTCATTTTGCCACCCTACCCCAAAGCCCAGACATATGAAGAATATGGGATACTGTTGTCACATGCAGCGAGTGACCAGTACTTGCCAGATACAGTTGAAGTCATTTAAACTCATTTTTTTTTACCACTCCACAGATTTAATATTAGCAAACTATAGTTTTGGCAAGTCATTTAGGACATCTACTTTGTGCATGACTCAAGTAACCAACAATTGTTTATAGACAGATTGGTTTGCTTTTAATTGGCTATCACAATTCCAGTGGGTCAGAAGTTTACATACACCAAGTTAACTGTGCCTTTAAGCAGCTTGGAAAATTCCAGAAAGTTGTGTCAAGCCTTTAGACAATTAGCCAATTAGCTTCTGATATAAGGTGCACTGAATTGGAGGTGTACCTGTGGATGTATTTTAAGGCCTACCTTCAAACTCAGTGCCTCTTTGCTTGACATCATGGGAAAATCAAAAGAAATCAGCCAAAAAAAAATTGTGGACCTCCCCAAGTCTGGTTCATCCTTGGGAGCAATTTCCAAATGCCTGAAGGTACCCCGTTCATCTGTACAAACAATAGTACACAAGTATAAACAGCACTGGACCACGCAGCCATCATACCTCTCAGGAAGGAGACACATTCTGTCTTCTAGCGATGAACGTAGTTTGGTGTGAAAAGTGCAAATCAATCCCAGAACAACAGCAAAGGACCATGTGAAGATGCTGGAGGAAACAGGTAGACAAGTATCTATATCCACAGTAAAATGAGTCCTATATCGATATAACCTGAAAAGCTGCACAGCAAGGAAGAAGCCACTGCTCCAAAAAATGCCATAAAAAAAGCAAGACTACAGTTTGCAAGTGCACATGGGGACAAAAATCGGACAAAAACAGAGTTAAAGCTCAGTAGCAAATGGGTCTTCCATATGGACAATGACCCCAAGCATACCTCCAAAGTTGTGGCAAAATGGCTAAAGAACAACAAAGTCAAGTTATTGGAGTGGCCATCACAAAGCCCTGACCTCAATCCGATAGAAAATTTGTGGGCAGAACTAAAAAAGTGTATGTGAGCAAGGAGGCCTACAAACCTTACACCAGTTCTGTCTGGAGGAATGGGCCAAAATTCCAGCAACTTATTGTGAGAAGCTTGTGGAAGGCTACTCAAAACATTTGACCCAAGTTAAACAATTTAAAGGCAATGTTACCAAATACTAACAAAGTGTATGTAAACTTCTGACCCACTGGGAATTTGATGAAAGAAATAAAAGCTGAAATAAATCATTCTCTCTACTATTATTCTGACATTTTGCATTCTTAAAATAGTGATTCTAAAAGACAGAATGTTTTCTACGATTAAATGTCAGGAATTGTGAAAAACCTGAGTTTAAATGTATTTGGCTAAGGTGTATGTAAACTTCTGACTTCAACTGTATTCTTACAGCTCCTTTAATGTTGCTGTAGGCATCCTCCCTGATAAGTTTTCTTCTTGTTTTCTTTTTTGTTTTGTTTTTTTGTTTTTTTTTTATAAATTTTTGATGGGCACCCTGTTCTTTGGTATACCATTGTGGTGCCCCATTTTCTCCACTTGTTGATGATGGCCTTCATGGTGTTCCATGGCACATCTAATGTTTTGGAAATGATTTTGTATCCCTCTCCTGATTGGTACCTCTTCACAATGAGATCCCGTTTATCCTTTGTAAGCTCTTTGCGGACCATGGCTTCAGCAGTAAGATGATGCCAAGAAAATCCTACCAAAGCAGCTGATTTTTATTCAGGGTTAATCAGCATCACTTAATTGATGACCAAAGGATTATAATTACTTTTGAGTAAGAGTTTGAATGTGATTGGTTAATTCCAAACATAGTCACATTGTAAAAGGGTGTGCATACTTATGCAACCAGGTAATTTTAAGTTTTTAATTTTCCTTTTTTCTGACATGATTATCTTGGATTCATCTTTTACACCTGAAAAACCTACAATTTTAACAGGGGTGTGTAGTCTTTTTATAGCCACTGTACGTCTGTGTGCTGCCTCTCATTTTGGTATCCTGTTTTGCTTTTGCTTCTCAGTGCATCTAGTGTGGCTCAGAGTAAGTTTGCTGACTTGTAATCAGAACATTCATGAGATTATGGGTTCAAATCCAGTCTTGAACAAAATCATAAATGCTTCTTTTGCTCCTGACTTTGCATCTTGCAGAGAACAACAAATGCTAATTTCATAGGCAAAAGGTCTATAGTAGTAAAATAGATCCTTTTATTAGTGGTCCTCAATTCTGTTTCTGAGGCCATTACAGCACTTCACATTTTGTATGGCTCACTTACGTGACACACTCAGTTCTGTTCATGGATCTCTCTGCCAATGAGCAGATGATTTGAATCAGGTGTGTTAAATGAGAGAGACATACAAAATGTGCAGTGCTGTTGATCCCCAGGACTCTGCAAAGAAAAGACTCGGGATGATGTGCAGCACTCGGATTCTTGCTGAAACCATCAGATCCTGCCGGAAGGCGATAACAGCAGGGGAGAGGAGCTTTCCCCAAAAGGAATTAGAATCTAATTAAAAAACATATGCCCCCTAAAAGAAAATACAAAACCATCCAATTAGACTCAGGATAACAACCAGGTCTTCAGAAGGTGAGGGACAAATCTAAAAGAACAAGAAATATAAATTAATTATGTAAACACAAGCCTGTAGAAGGATATGCTAGCTTATGTTTATTTTTGAGCCTCTGTGAATGGGTGAGTCTTGTTTGTGCAATATCTTTGCAGAAGGGTAAACAATGCTTGTGATTGAGCCCTTGTGAAAAGGGCGGGCATATTTTGTGCAGTACTTCTGCAAAAGGACAAACAATGTTTGTATTGAGCCCTTACAAAAAGGGTGATGTCATTTGTGCAAACCTCCTGCAAAAGGATGAACAACATTTGTGTTTGAGCCCTTCAATAAGGGTGACGTTGTTTGTGCGAAACCTTTGAAAAAGGATTAACAGCATCTGCATTTGAGCCCTATAAGGGCGAGCATGGTTTGTGCAATACCCCTGCAAAGATAAACAATGCCGTATGAAGGGAAATTAAAAGCTTATTTATAAACCACATTTGCGGTGTCATGGGACGCTTAGAAGCATGGCATAGAGTGGTGTTGCGGGGGGGACAAAACAAGGCAATTAACTTCAGTTGGGGGTAATGCCTTCAATTAGTTCTTGCATTTAAAATGTTAGTCTAAAAGGTCAAGGGATTGGTGAATGCCATAAGATGCAGATCAAAAGGCAAATATGTAAAAAAAAAAAAAAAAAAGAAAATGATGTGCTGTTTGACACCGAGACTTCTGTAGAAGCCTGCATCAAACCAGACACAATCCATGATGTGTTAAGCTTCAGTCTACTAAATATATCTGCTTTAAAAGAAGCATTAATTCAGCACAGATTTTATCCCAATAAAGTAATGCAAATACTTACCTGCTACTAATTGTTACTGCCCCAACCACAAGCACATATACATAGTGAATGGAGCAAAATTAAAAAATTGCATTGTTAACTTAAAATATAATGTTAAGCTAAATTAGTAGAGCATTAATGGGAGTTTGTTTTGACCAGCAGATGCAGAAAATTGAACTGTATGCGGAAACTTGAGTAATGAAGCTTTGGAATTTCAGACGTTTGTGATTAAAGCCTCGTTGTTAGGAAGCTTTAAGTCCTATCACTAATAAAAATAATTGGTAGTTTACAGTGACCCATAATATTGCAAATCTCTACAATGTAAGATGCCAGAATGACTCTAATAAAACAAAACAATTGTATATAGGAATTAGTTTTGCCTTGTTTTGATTTGATTATTTCTTGTATTAGAGCAGCAAAAACATGCTGTTAATGAAACGCAGAAATGCACACAGCAACAGATGATACTTCCCTTTTAAGAGGAACATGGATGTAGACATTGAAGTCAAGAAAACACTTTGTGATTTAACGTGCGATAGGAGCGCCAACAGAATGCTAGAAGGATTTTAATTTGATAAGATGCCTGATTGAATGAAATCTTTAGATCTTGAGTCTTCCTGCTAACACTGCAAATGTACCACAGTTGGTTGTTTGAGTCCCACTGAGCCTGGTGTAAAAAATGTGCTTTTGTTGACTTTTATGCTTACTGCAGCATACCACTTATATTAGATTGGTCTTGATAATTGCTGCTTGCAAAAGATAACTGCTTTATCTTAATTTCTGTTAAACAAGCCCTCTTTAAGTGGTAGAACATTACACGTGGCAGCGCGGCACTTGTGCACAGTACCGTTTCAGACCATTATGGCACCCTAGTTGAGATCCCTATTGGCGTCCCCATCATATGGCAGAGGCCTCCTCTTTGGCGCTCTCCAAGCAGGTGGTGCCCTATGCGACCGCTTAGTTCGCCTATGCCTAGAAACGGCCCTGCTCACGTATATGTGCAAATTCGTGATTTGTAGCTGAAAATGTATCTGTGACAAAACTGTCAAAAAGAAAAAAGGTAAATTCCCACTTTGAAGTCTGTGCAAGGGGAATCATGACAACATTGACAGGAACAAGGGGAAAAAAGTATAACAGGAAAAAAGTGACATTCGCAAATATTCTTCAGTTATCTCCACTGAATGATTATTAGATATGATACATTAATACTGATTCAATGCTGTCGGACTCCAGGTTTGTAAATTAAAAAGTAGGGATGTGCGAGACTAGTCGACTAAACGGTTCTGATGCTGCTAGTCGCACTGGAATTACTAGTCGGTTAATATTTCCCCCCATTAAACTGATCATCATTTTTACACATTTCTGTTTGGCTTTATATTTTTACAGAGGCTGCGCTTAAATTACTGTCATATCAATGTTACATATTTTAAATAGAATTAATAATGCAAATATTATTTTAAAAAGGGGATATCTGGAGCAGATACAAAGTTTCATTTCACCTCAGGCTGCACGTGCTTCTTCCTTCTCTCACACATTTGAGTCTTCTTTACATCTGTGCATGCCTGTACATTATTTTTCTGCTGTGCAGGCTTTTTCAAGCGCAGGATAGCCGTCTCAGGTGAGTCGAGTCCTGTCTTTCACCAGACCATGTCGACGTGTTAATTTTGCTCAACAAAAAATTTATGCTTTTGAGTAAGTAGCCTAGAAAATGACTGTTTATTTTCAATGAGGTGCCGACTGCTTAACGGGTTAAACTGTCTTTTATTCTGTGTGCAGTTCATGTTTAGAATACATTAGGTTTATTGTAGGCTACATCACAGGCCTATTTTTTTTGATCCTATGGCTAGAAAGAACATAAAACCTCACCTCAAAGAACATAAACTGCACACTGGAGAAAAACCCTACAAGTGCTCACACTGTGAGAAGAGTTTCACTCAGTCAGGAACCCTGAAAGAGCATGAAAGAGCACATACTGGAGAGAAGCCGTACCACTGCTCTTTATGTGAGAAGAGTTTCAGCTCATCAAGTTTTCTAAAGAAACATACAATTCATTACTGTAAGCACAGGGAGAAATTGTGAGGAAAGTTAATCTTCTGGTCCACTTTACATTATGTGATTCTGAACCCTTCCACTCTTTGAAGAAAGAGAACCTGTATGAGTTGAATATCAGTCCCTTAAGGTGTTAAAGTGACATTTAATAGTAGAGTTAGAAATGATGTTTGTGGTTCTGCTGATGTGTGTGTGTAGGCCTTGAGAAGAGAACTTAGAGAGCTGTCTCTGAAGTGGCAAGTTTCTAAACATAGCATAAGGACTTGTGGTACATTCACACTCATTATCAGAATCATAAGAGTCAATATGCCCTTTCCATCCTAAGCATGTTGTTTGTTTAAAGAAATTTAACCAATCAGATGTAATCCTTACAACTGTCAGATGTGCAAAAATCCTTGACTAATGGGTATGAATTGAGTTTGGTTGACTGTTTGTGTGTGAGACTTCTCTTGACAAGCTGCTTGCTCTTGTGTATGAGAACTTTGTCACCCGGTACCAAAATAAACTTTCTTCTCTTGGGAAAAGATACAAAGACTTCTTTTGAGTTTTCTTTATTAGGATAATTTCCCCGACAAGATCATCAGCGATCGCTTGTCATAATTGTCTGGTATTCCGGTATTTACAGACTTTTTTCCTTTTATAGAAAAGGACACCATTCATTTAAAATCAACATGAACATTAACATGAAATTATGATTAACTTAAATCTACTGAACAAAACCTTTTTGGAACGCTCATTTTAATGACATTACTGTTACAAACTGGACCCTCCTCAACCCCTGAAAATAAAAAAAAATCATATGTTATTTTTTATTCAAAATGGTAAATTAAGACGGAAGGTGAGCAGTTCCCATCCTTGACTTTGTAACATTGTTCTAAAAATATAAACAGCTAATGCTAGCATCCTCTCCACCTTTTCGGCAAACATGCAGTTTTACACCCAGAAATGAGTTAACAAATCAGTTATAAAACCACCTACTTTTAAATTTCGGTTGTCTTAGGGTGTGTTCACACTTGTAGTTCGGTTCTCTTGGTCCGGACCAAAAAAGAAAATGATACATTTAGTCCTACTTTTTTTTTTTTTTTTTTTTTTTTTTTTACATCGTAACTGTTATTGGTTAACGTTCTTTACCAAACAGCTGTCATATTAGATCGATGGCTAATGCCCGACTGCACGTCGTGAAATATGCGCAACTTTTCAGCGCATTTTTTCTCTCTCGTAGGTTTGGCTTAGCCTACCTGTTAATTATTTTCAACAATGTCCTGACTGTTTTAATATGTTAAGTAACTTTTAAGTGGTGAATTCTGTTTAGAACAGACTGGGTTGCTCTATTGGTCCTGCATTATTCATTCAATTGTTTTTAATAAATATGCTTGTTAAATATTCGCAAACATTGATTCAGTGAATGTGTGTCATGTTGTATATTTAAATGTACAATGATCGTAATGCAAGGTGAGCACATCACAGATAAATGCCCCTTTTCAGTGGAATTTATTTGGAATAGAATAAGTATTTCAAATGGGTTGCATAAGCAAAGATTTTTTTACTGTTTTCTGAAGGCTGGTTTCTTTTTAGACTAGTCGACTTCAAAATTTCCTTTTAAACGTCAGTGAAATTAGTCGTTCAGCACATCCCTGTTAAAAAGTGCATTTCTAAGACTAATTTGGTGTTTGGTTTTAAAGGGCCTTTTAAAGATAAATATGTTATCAAGTGGAGAGCAGTGAGTGGTTTTCTCTTTTGGTTGTAGGCCCTGTACTTCATCTTTGCATGTCCCTGTACTTCATCTTTGTTGTTCTTTGCCATTAAATTGTGGTTCACTTAAATTTCTTGTTCAAAGATGTGTCACTCTTTATACATTTCTATGCTCATTTTAGACCTGATGAAAGTGGAAGAAGAAAGTCAAGAACTGAATCAAGTGGGGAAGAAACATCAGGATCAGAAAACAGAAAAATTCCTAACTGGTGAAAAAACTTTTAGCTGCTCAAAGGTTGAAAATAATTTTTTACAAAGAAGAACACAAAAAACAAGAGCCAAGAAATCTTTAACCTGCCCTCAGTGTGGAAAGAGTTTCACAAAGAAGGGAAGCCTTAACCGTCACATGAGAATTCACACTGGAGAGAGCCCTTTCACATGTTTTCAGTGTGGAATTAGTTTTACACGTAATGACCACCTTCAGAGGCACACAAGAATTCACACTGGAGAGAAGCCATTCACATGCCATCTGTGTGGGAAGAGTTACATTCGTGAAGAACACCTTCAAAATCACATGAGGATTCACACTGGAGAGAGACCTTTCACATGTCATCAGTGTGGAAAGAATTTTACACAGGCAGCCAATCTCCAAATTCACCAGCGCTCTCACTCCAGAGTAAAGCCACTTAAATGTGAACATTTAAAAGTTTATATGTGCTTTGAGTGTGGGAAAAACTTTAATACATCCACGCATTTGAAAGAGCACCGAAGAATCCATACTGGAGAAAAACCTTACACATGTTTACAATGTGGAAAATGTTTCAGTAAGTCAAATCACCTCAAAGAACATAAAAAACTGCACACTGGAGAAAAACCCTACAAGTGCTCACATTGTGGAAAATGTTTCACTCACTCAGGAACCCTGAAAGGGCATGTAAGAGTGCATACTGGAGAAAAACCTTACAAGTGTTCACACTGTGAGAAGAGTTTCACTCAGTCAGGAACCCTGAAAGAGCATGAAAGAGCGCATACTGGAGAGAAGCCGTACCACTGCTCTTTATGTGAGAAGAGTTTCAGCTCATCAGGTTTTCTAAAGAAACATACAATTCATTACTGTAAGCACAGGGAGAAATTGTGAGGAAAGTTAATCTTCTGGTCCAATGCATTCAAATAAATAGAGCGCAATTCAGATAAACTCCCAAAATGGAAAGAGGGTAATGTGCAAAAATGGTATGTTGTGAAGTTTGCATTTGTTTGACAAGGTAAATGAAGGGGATTATTGCTGTGTGGTGAATGAGAAAGTTTAAAATTGTTTTTCTTTGTGTTGTTTTCTCATATAAAAGTTGGATTTAGAATTGTAATTCTTATACTAGTATATAGTCTTGTTTATTATTGCTACAATAATACATGCACAGATGCATGAAGTTGTTTTCAGATCCTCTCTCAAAAAGATGTCATAGTCTTTCAGTTTTCAGTTGAGTTCAACTGCTATTGGATTTGGCAGATACCAAAAACTAAGCTGGTGGAAAAGGCTGATCACTGATTTATTGGTCTTTAGTTTTAAAATTCTATTTATTAAATGTAAAAAAATAATAATATTTTTGTACTGTGATGTACACAGACATGAGGCAACAAGAGTCAAGAAATAAAATCCCACAAGCAGTTTGTGCACCCAAAATCCCAACAATAACCAGAAAAAAGAAATATACTGGAGACTTGTATTTCGAAATGTCTGTGCTCCCAGCTACACAAACTTAAACATGCACTTTTACAGTTATCTACAATGTATCATGAAGGCAAATAAATACTGTATGAGCAGTAATTAATCAACAGTAGGTTGTGAGGGAAAATGAATTACTGATTATGGTTCTGATTACATTACATTTATGATATTAATGTTTAGATGTTAAGCTGAATATTTGTGGTTCTGCTGATGTGTTGTGTAGGTCTTGAGAAGAGAACTCGGAGCTGTCTCGAGGTGCCAAGTGTCTAAACATAGCATAAGGACTTGTGGTGCATTCACACTCATTATCAGAATCATAAGGATCAATATACCTTGTTTCCATAGGCATATTTTTTGTTTAAAGAAATGTAACCAATCAGAGTTAATTCTTAGAATGTTTAGATGTGCAAGAATCCTTGACTAAAGGGTATGAATTTAGTTTGGTTGACTATATGTATGAGACTTCTCTTGACAAGCTGCTTGCTATTGTGTATGAGAACTTTGTCACCTAGTACCAAAATAAACTTTCTTCTCTTGGGAAAATATACAAAGACTTCTTTTGAGTTTTCTTTATTAGGATAATTTCCCTGACAGTTTGGCAATGAGGAATGGGATCCTAAACTGCCTTTAGGACAGGGACAGTGGGCTAACTTGAGATCCTCAGCCGTGACAAGAGGAAAGAAGAGGAGGAAGTGCATTGAACTTGCAATGGAGACTACAAAAAAAGTCCTGTTCGTCCAAGTTGGTGCCGCCCTTTCCCAGGCATACAGGATCGAAAAAAGAACCTAAGAGGTGAGTTTATATTTTGAATTATTTTCCCAATAGAAAAAAACTTTAAGAATAAGAGCATGCTAGGCGGCCTGGGGTCTACCTAGAGTATGTTTATCACTATCAGATTATGCTTCCTTGACATAAACAAGAAGACATAATGAAATGGGGATTTACAAAGACAGTTTTGAAAAGAAAAAAGTATTTAATAGAATTAATTTTCATTTAAAAAATATATATAACTGATTGCCAATGAAGAATCTTGCTTTGGCAAGGACATTCTCTTAACAACTGTTTCTTTCACAACAAAGACCTGCTTTCTTTCTGAATCTCAACATTCCTTTTGCTACCATAGACATTGTAAATTGAGTTTGACTATTTAAATGATGCTTTGCCCTTTTCAGAATTTGGTTGAACTGTCTGATTGTTTTAGAACATTTAGGCCATTGGCTGTGATGGTTCTGGAGTGCCTCACTCCCAAACCCAAGAAAATATTTTTGTAGGACCAAATTATCAAAGATTGCCTAATGTGACTAACCGATAACAGACCAGTGGCATGAGGTGATGATACAATGATGGGTTAGACTCTCCAATGGCCACAAAGGGGGGGGCCTAAGGCAGGGCATCACTGCCCTGGGCACCTGCTTGAAAAGGGAGGTGTTTAATATGGGTAGAAGAAGTGGAATGCTTTCTTGGGCCAAAAGCATTAAAAAAAAAAAAGGGGAAACTGGAAATCTGCCTCAAAACCTTGAACTTCACTAAACCAGAGTGAATTAACTACATCCAAACTGCTTGTCTCTCAGTGATAAACAAATGTTCACAATCTGATATCACTGTGCCAGGGGACCATACCCTGGGAAGAAAAAGAGTTGTCATTTATAGATTGGGAAACGGATTTGGCTTTTGAGAACCATCTCAGACAAAGGGGTCCTAGGCCTTCACTACCATTATAAATACTGTAACTTTTTGGGGGGCTTGGGTAGCACAGTGGTAAAAATACGCTGGCTATCACCCCTGGAGTTCGCTAGTTCAAATCCCAGGGCATGCTGAGTGACTCCAGCCAGGTCTCCAAAGCAACCAAATTGGCCCGGTTGCTAGGGAGGGTAGAGTCACATGGGGTAACCTCCTCTTGGTCGCTATAATGTGGTTCATTCTCAGTGGGGCACGTGGTGAGTTGAGCGCAGATGCCGCGGTGGATGGCGTGAAGCCTCCACACGCGCTATGTCTCCGTGGCAACGCACTCAACAAGCCACATGATAAGATGCACGGGTTGATGGTCTCAGACATGGAGGCAACTGGGATTCATCCTCCGCCACCCAGATTGAGGCGAATCACTACACGACCACAAGGACTTAAAAGCGCACTGGGAATTGGTCATTCCAAATTGGGTGAAAAAGGGGAAAAATCCCCAAAAGAAATATTTAAAAAAAAAAAAATACTCTAACTTTTTAAATTGTTTTAAAAAAGTGTTTTAAAAACTTTTTAATTCATGTGTATAAAAGTTTGTATTATTTTAAATCCTATGCATCCAAAAAAGACATTGTTTAATAAATTCATCGAAGATTATCAGTAGTGCCAAACCCCACAACTATTTTATTATGAATTCCTAGCACTGCATCTTGGTTTCCTGTTATAGACCTAGCTAATGTTTTTGTTGTTGTTGTTTTAGCATACCTTTAGAAAAAGATTCACAATTTTTGTTTGCTTTCTCATTAAGGGTAAAAGAATGACATGGACTGTTATGCCACAGGACTATACAGAATCCCCAACTGTGTGTGCTGAAAAGCTGTATAAAAAAAAAAAATATACAAAATACTTAGAACAGTTTATGCCAGAAAAGGGAAACACTTTGAAGATTTAATCCTATGTTCTAATTCCAGAGAAATGTATGAGGAGAACACATTAGCATTGCTCCTCTTCCTGGCTGAGAATGGTCACAAGGTCAGCAGAGAGAAACTTCAATTGGTGAAACAGGAAGTAGGTTATTTAGGCCACACAATTATTCCGCAGGGCCAGTTACTAAGACTAGATCGGATGAAGGCTGTTAAGAACATACCAAAACCAATTATGAAACAAGAAGTCATGACATTTTTGGATATAGCTGGCTATTGTCACCCCTGGATCCAGGATTATGCTAAAATTCCCCAACCACTGCTTGAATTGGCTCACATTGGTCACGAGCAGTGGACAAGAAGAGGCGAAATTGGCATTTGTGCACCTCAGAACTGCTTTTGCAACAGCACCTTGTTTGGGCTTACCAAATTATTATATACCATTTGACCTCTAGGTATCTGAAAACTCTGGTTTCATGTCTGTAGTTCTTACTCCGCATCTTGGGGACAAACAATGACCGACTGCATACTTTTCTAAACGTTTGGACCCAGTCGCTAGAGGATTTGTGACTTGTCTTCATTCAGTGGCAGCAACCACTCTGGCAGTGCTTTCGCGTTCTGACTTGGTGGACATGCATTCTATTCGAGTGCATGTTCGCCTTACTTAAGCAGGCATGGACTGCTTATTTAACAGATGTGCGCTCGCTGCATTATCAGAATGTTCTGTTACACTTTCATGTGTCACTTTACATTATGTGATTCTGAACCCTTCCACTCTTTGAAGAAAGAGAACCTGTATGAATTGAATATCAGTCCCTTAAGGTGTTAAAGTGACATTTAATAGTAGAGTTAGAAATGATGTTTGTGGTTCTGCTGATGTGTGTGTGTAGGCCTTGAGAAGAGAACTTAGAGAGCTGTCTCTGAGGTGGCAAGTTTCTAAACATAGCATAAGGACTTGTGGTACATTCACACTCATTATCAGAATCATAAGGGTCAATATGCCCTTTCCATCCCAAGCATGTTGTTTGTTTAAAGAAATTTAACCAATCAGATGTAATCCTTACAACTGTCAGATGTGCAAAAATCCTTGACTAATGGGTATGAATTGAGTTTGGTTGACTGTTTGTGTGTGAGACTTCTCTTGACAAGCTGCTTGCTCTTGTGTATGAGAACTTTGTCACCCGGTACCAAAATAAACTTTCTTCTCTTGGGAAAAGATACAAAGACTTCTTTTGAGTTTTCTTTATTAGGATAATTTCCCCGACAAGATCATCAGCGATCGCTTGTCATAATTGTCTGGTATTCTGGTATTTACAGACTTTTTTCCTTTTATAGAAAAGGACACCATTCATTTAAAATCAACATGAACATTAACATGAAATTATGATTAACTTAAATCTACTGAACAAAACCTTTTTGGAGCGCTCATTTTAATGACATTACTGTTACAAACTGGACCCTCCTCAACCCCTGAAAATAAAAAAAAATCATATGTTATTTTTTATTCAAAATGGTAAATTAAGATGGAAGGTGAGCAGTTCCCATCCTTGACTTTGTAACATTGTTCTAAAAATATAAACAGCTAATGCTAGCATCCTCTCCACCTTTTCGGCAAACATGCAGTTTTACACCCAGAAATGAGTTAACAAATCAGTTATAAAACCACCTACTTTTAAATTTCGGTTGTCTTAGGGTGTGTTCACACTTGTAGTTCGGTTCTCTTGGTCCGGACCAAAAAAGAAAATGATACATTTAGTCCTGGGTCGCTTAGTGTTCACACTGGCATTTTTAACACCGAACCTAAAGATGCAAAACAAAAGGCATCAGGATAAAGTCACCACCTGATTGGACAGCTTTTATGACGTATATTTTGTGACGGAACTTGCCGAACATCCAAAACAATGCTGGCTGCTGGGCGAAATGCGCTCGTTAGATTTATATATGTATATATGGTGGTATTTTTACCAGCTGTGAACAAATGAAGAGCTAATAAAATGTGTAAAGGAGTCAAAACAGTGGCAGGAATTCCTCTGTTGCACACACAAACAAAGATATGCTGCAAGGATGACTGACGGCAGTTCTGACACCTGTACCGAACTGTAATGGGCAACATAGCGCATGTGGAGGCTTCACGTTACAACCAAGCACAACTCACCACGTGCCCCAAGGAGAGCAAACCACATTGTGGCGACCATGAGGAGGTTACCCCATGTGACTCTACCCTCCCTAGCAACCAGGCCAATTTGGTTTCTTAGAAGACCTGGCTGGAGTCACTCAGCACGCCCTAGGATTTGAACTCGTGACCCAGGGGTGGTAGTTAGCATCTTTACTCGCTGAGCTACCCAGGCCCCCAGCTCCATCCACTTTGAAGCCGACATCTAATTCCCATTCAGTCAGTTAAGTCAACATGAACACACCGGCATGTAGAGATATTAGCGAGCTGGTGCAAATTTACCTACATCTGTAAGATCGTTAACGTAGAGACATTTTCCAAGAACATATCATGCGATATTATTTATTTATTTTTATTTTTTTTAATTAGTCTACAAAAGGAATCAAATCTACTCAAATACTCAAGTTCTCATTACTCTGTTGTTTGATATGCTGCATCACTCATGTTTCGTCTCCGAAAGCCATTCACACATCTACCCAAAGTGAGGTATGCACCTCTTATCATGATTCGTTTGTCTGTATTCTGCCCATTAACATTCTTTTATTCACCTATCTATGCAGTAGTATCAGTGTCATCATAAATTACAATAACAGAGTGTAATCGGCACATATTATGTTTGCGTATAGCGTGTTGGCGCATTATGAATGCAGAATGTAAACATTACAAATTATCTACTGCATATATATTACTTTAAATCACTGTGTAGTTAAAACAGCTTATTTTAATGATCTTGTGTGAACTCTACTCATAGATTAAGGCATGAGGTCATTGATAATACATTTTAATGTCATATTATTTGATGTTTTACATGTAGACTTATGCATCATCATATTTAAATGCTCCTCTAAATGCCTCCCCCTGAGGTGTAGCTGGTGTCTGAATGCTCACAAATAGTATGTCATTGCTCAGCTGTTTTGAACTTTTTTTCTTTGGCAGCACCCTAACTGAAATGGAGCCCCAAAAGATACTTGATTTGGAACACTCTTCATAGGTAACAACTCCATGCATCATTCAAATAGCGCTCCTCACGCGCAGCGCGATCAATACAGGTGACACGAGAGGAACGACGCGATACTCTAATGAGCATAGATGCGCATAGCACACAAACATTTTGGGTAACACAGTCAGTTTCATATCATAATAAACAATTTTTAGCAATACTTTTCAGTATTGAATGGATTATAAGTATATATTTAATCAAGATTTCTCTCACTTTGTCCGCCATCTTGGATTTATTTTTCCACCAAGTTCATCACTGTGCACATCGGGGTCACCTACCTGGGGAAGGATACATATGATGATACCTTAGAATTTGGCCAAAATTAAATATCTTAGGAGGCAGCATAATTAATATACCTACCTTTTGGAACAGCTTTTTCGTCGGGAGTGCGCCTGTGATGTCTTGAAGTGCTGCGTCCGGAGGCAGATCACTAGGTTTTGGAACAGACCCATTGTCTGCACTCATGTGACAACAAATGTCATGTGAGACAGTGATTGTGATTGTTTTATCTAGAGGCTGCCGTCATACTGTAGCACAACACAGAGGAATAAAAATAAAAAATAAAATCTGTGTTGATTTTTAACAATAATCAATAATCAGCGCAGATTAATCAGTAAAACTGATATATCAGTCAACCATAAGTTTAAATTAAATCCAGGAGACCACGTCTACATGACTTCTATTTAGGACAGATTGTCTGCAACCACTTTTTCTTAGAATTAAGGCCATGTCTACACTTATTCATTTTAGTATGAAAATGCATTGATTTTTTTCAAAAACGCTTTTTATAACCACATACTTTGGAAAATGATGACTTTAGAAAGTGCGGTCAATAAATGGATTTAGTGATTATGAAATGAATCACTAATGATGAGTTGTTGAATATACACTCACTGACCACTTGATTAGGTACAAATATTCACATCAACCATCAGAATGGGGAAAAAATTTGATCTCAGTGATTTCGACCGTGGCATGATTGTTGGTGCCAGATGGACTGGCTTAAGAATTTCTGTAACTGCTGATCTCCTGAAATGTTCAAGCACAACAGTCTCTAGAGTTTACTCAGAGTGGTGCCAAAAAAAAAAAACATCCAGTGAGTGGCAGTTCTGTGGATGGAAATGCCTTGTTGATGAGAGAGGTCAATGGAGAATGGCCAGACTGGTTCGAGCTAACAGAAAGGCTACAGTAACTCAGATAACCACTCTGTACAATTGTAGTGAGCAGAATAGCATCTCAGAATGCACAACATGTCGAACCTTGAGGCGGATGGGCTACAACAGCAGAAGACCATGTCAGGCACTTTATTAGGACCATTGTGTTCCTAATAAATTGTTCAGTGAGTATACATATCTGGTGACACTTCAGAAATTGTAGTGTAGTGTTTCATGACCCTTTAAGTTTTCGAATTATAAACATTCTAGATGGGAAGATATTATATGAAAGCTTTAACAAGAAAATTAAAGAAACAATAGGCAGATTGATTTATAAAATAAGAGACCCCTAAACTAAAAATATTCCTTGCCAGCTACAGGATATCCCAAAAATGAATTAAACTTACTATAAACAACTTTATTTTAAATTGCATGATTTAATGATTTAAGATTTGTTTTTGCATTCTGTACACATGCTGTCTATTACCATAGATCAAAACAATTTGCTTATGTCTGAAATAACTACAAAGGAATAACATAGAGCTATATCTAGTCTTAAAGCTAATAAGTGCCCAGGCATAGACGGGTTCATTGCAGAATGGTATAAGACTTATAAAAACAATTAACACCAGTTTTGCCTTCAGTATGTATTTGGGCCATGAAAAAGGGTGAGATTCCACAGGCATGGCAAGAGACTATTATTTCAGTAATCCCAAAAGAGGGTAAAGATAAATATGATTGTGCTTCATATAGACCAATATCTGTGCTCAATGTTGATTATAAGTTATTATAAGTGATTATAGCATGAAGAACACAAGTTTAATTACCTGATCTTAATTCTTATGCCATGTGTTTATTAGGGAAAGGCAGACTTAAGACAATATGCGACAGACATTACATATTATGAGACACATCCAGAAATATGATATTGAAGGGGTTATTTTGAGTTTAGATGCCAAAAAGGCTTTTGATACAGTAAACTGGGCATATTTATTTTAAGTTCTTAGAAAATAAGAAGTTTCATAAGAAGGTTTTAACAACATTTAAATGGCTATATAATAAGCCACATGCAAGAATAAAGATAAATAGGAGTGTATTTAATGCCTTTATTCTTGAAAGAGGAACTAGACAGTGATGTCCTCTCTCACCCCTCCTCTTTGCTTTGTATATAGAATCACTTAGTCAATCGATTAAACAAAATATTGATATTAAATGAATTGAAATAGTTAAGTCAGAACATAAAATCGCCCTCTTTGCTGATGATATTTTATTTCATCTAAGTGATCCTTCAAACTCCCTTTCTGTTTTAATTAATTTTCTCCAGACCTTTGGGTCTTTTTCTGGTTATAAATTAAATATATATAATATATATATATATATATTATTGGTTTATAATTACAATCCCCCATTAAATATAAAAAAAATAATATAGTTTGGAGTATATAAGAACTCTAAACAGATGGAACCATAGCCAGATGGAATGTGGTTCCTTTTTTTTAAGTGTTTGCTCGAGAATTGTGTCAGTTAATATGAATATATTACCCAGATTTTTGTATTTGTTTCAGAATTTACCTGTTGAAATTTCCAATAAGCAATTTGAAGAGTGGAATATATTTATTTTACGTTATTTGTGGGAAAGTAAAAAACCTTGCATCAGGTATAAAACGCTCTATCAACAAAATAATAAAGGAGGTATGGCTTTTCCTTGCTTCAAGGATTACTTTAATTCTGCGCAGTTAAAACCCCTTCTATGCTGGTGCAATTAGAGGTTTATAGCACGATGGAAAGACATTAGGTTAAAGTTAGGAGTACATTTGTCAGATAAGTATAACCCATGGATGAATCTATCCTTTAAAGTGTGTGTTGATGTGGTAAAAACAAATGGTCTACAAGCAGGGGAAAGTTAAGATGGTGTTCATATGACTCTGACTTTACTCCGAATAATATAATGCTCTAAAAACAATTACAAAGAAATGGATACAGCCTAAGACACCAACCATGCAAGAATTTGTACAAGTTATGAATTATATTTTTGTTACAAAATATATATATATATATATATATATATATATATATATATATATATATATATATATATATATTTAAAACTGTAGCTAAATAATTGTGAGCAAATACATTACTCTTACACTGATTTGCTTTATATATATACTGTGTATATTTATATATATATATATATATATATATATATATATATATATATATATATATATATATATATATATATATATATGTATGTGAAATCTCCCTACTCTTTTCTTTTATAGTTTTTTCTTTATGTTGTCTTATGTATGTGTGTTATACAGTTGAAGTCAGAAGTTTACATACACTTAGGCTGAAGTCATTAAAACTAATTTTTAAACACTCCACAGATTTAATATTAGCAAACTATAGTTTTAGCAAGTCGTTTAGGACATCTACTTGACATGAGAAATTTTTCCAACACTTGTTTACAGACAGATTGTTTCAGTTTTAATTGACTATATCACAATTCCAGTGGGGCAGAAATTTACATACACGAAGTTAACTGTACCTTTAAGCATTTGGAAAGTTCCAGAAAATTATGTCAAACCTTTAGACAATTTGACAATTAGCTTCTGATAGGAGGTGTACCTGTGAATGTATTTTAAGGCTAGTAATCTGTCTGTAAACAATTGTTGGAAGAATTACCCGTGTCATGCACAAAATAGATGTCCTAAACGTCTTGGCAAAACTATAGTTTGCTAATATTAAATCTGTGGAGTGGTTAAAAAATTAGTTTTAATGACTTCAACCTATGTATATATAAACTTCTGATTTCAACTGTGTGTGTGTGTGTGTGTGTGTATATATATATTTTGGTTTGTTTGATAAAATGAATAGAAGAGTCATGATGAATTAGAAGTTATGTTCTACTTATTGTATGTGAAAGCATGTTATTTCACTTGGCTTTCTATTTAAGTAGAAAAAAGTATATGCGAACAAAAATATAATATGTCATACTGATAAAACGATGTCTTTGCATTTATTCTGAATGAAGTAAATAACAATTGTTCAGTCGAAACCTACTGTCATATATAAGGAATATGATGATATTGAAGTCAAATATTATTATTTTCTGTAAATGGGTTAGTAATTTAACTAGTAATTTTGTATCCTGGGAGATACAAACATTTTAGAGGCTATGGAAAGGAGCACTGAGAATGAGGGCCACATTTTTGTGAAACTGAAAAGGGGGTCCTCACAATTACTGAGGTCATGTGACTGTATATCAACACAAGAGACTGCTTGGACTCCACCCTCTCGTGAAGCTTAATGGAAGCGATGGTTTAGAGTTAAAAAGTACTTAAATATGGATCTTTTTTTCACACCAGAAGCGATTGTGTCACTTTAGAAGACATTAATTTAACCGCTGGAGTTGTATGGATGAAGTGTATACTGATTATCTGTGATTTTTGGACCTTCAAGAGAAAATGCCTTTCACTTGCATTTAAAGGACCCACTAAGCTAAAATATTTTTCTATTTTTCTGCAAATGTGTTTTGCAGTAGAAAGAAAGTAATACACACATGGGATATCATGAGGGTGAGTAAATGATGAGAGAATTTTCATTTTTGGGTGAACTATAAACGTTTGCAGGGTAAACTTCGACCGCAGTGAATGGGAGATCACAGCAAATATTATTTTCACATACCCATTTGCTCCAATACCAAAACAAAAAAAATCCACTATTATGTTTGAATGACTTTCCAGAAGAGTTAAAAAATAGAGATCGTTGGATTAAGACAGTAAAATGGGAGAAGGTGCCAAATATACTGTCACTCTCTCAGCGGCTGCAATAGAAACCCTCTCGCAGCTAGGGGTGGGCGATATGCCGGTAGACATGATAACCGGTATACATTTTGGATTATCGTCTCAAAATTGCCACAAAAGAAATGTGTAAAGCACATAACACGTACAGTATGTATTACACACTCTGTCGGATAAATGGAAGGAGGAACGACTGCTCATTCCTCAAATTCATGAGAAGATGAGAGGAGATTATGAAGGAAAAAGAGCGTCCTCCGTGGTGTGGAATTGGTTTGGCTTTAAAAAACATGATACCGAGCAGAAAACAGCGATTTGCAACGTTTGTACATTGTGTATGTCGATATATCCATGTGCATGTATACATCAGTGGTTAGGGCTTCACGTGAGATATAATAGAAATAATTAAACACAGTTTTTCACTGATAGCTTCACGTGTCAGATGAAAATCTTGTCTAGAACGCGAGAAAAAATGACACTGAATCCGCTTCTGCGGCATGAAATTTTGCTTGATCCACCGTCAGAACAAATTCAATGACATTCATCCTGAGCTCCAAACATGCGCAGCTGTGTTTTGTGCGAGTGTTGCGCACACAGTCTGAAACACGCAAATGCGCGCGAGTCTTGAAGTCATTCCAGTCCCTTCATTTGTGCTCCTGTGACAGAAAAAGCGCAGATCACACCGGCTACTCATTCTGGTTTCTCTCGATGTCAAGTGGGTTTTTAAAATCACATCAAACAAAACCCTTTCTAAAATTCAGTTCGAATGATGTTTGATCAGGAAACAAACCATCCATACCATATTTTCCTTCAGATATTTTACATTTTCTTTATATAGATTACTAAAAACACTAAGAGCCTAATTAAGTGTTTTATAGATAATTGTATTTATTTATGTTATTTTACTTTTTGCATTGCTTTGAGATGATGTTAAGTTTCTTGAGGAAAGTTATAACAATAACCATAATAATAACAATAACAACAACAACAATAATAATAAAGAGAAGAAAATTGGTGCACATCATCAGACTGAAATGTGTCATTTATTTTGTATTTTTTTTTTTTTTTACTTTGACTATATTTGTCAAGTTCAAAATAAAGAGAAAATGATATAAGAACAAGAAACTTTCATTTATATAATATTTAATTCACTGACTGAATTACTCAAAATTGATTTTTCAGAAAAATGTAACTATATCGTGATATATAGCGTTATCGTGATATATAATTACTCATATCGTGATTTAGGATTTTGGTCATATCGCGCACCCCTACTCGCAGCTGTGGTAATGAATTTTTTTTTAAACTAATTCCAGGGTAATATAACAAAGTCTAAGGTTATAAATTTACACTCAATATTTAAAAAATGTATAAAAGTATATATAGAATACACTATATATATATATATATATATATATATATATATATATATATTGTGTATTGTGTATTGTGTATTCTATATATACTTTTTTTCTTTTCAATATTTATCTAGTTTTTATTCAATTTTAATTATTTTTTTAAAAGTCTTGTTGCTCTTTTTTTATTGTTGTGTACTGGAAGCTTCTGTCACCAAGACAAATTCCTTGTATGTGTAAGCATACTTGGCAATAAAGCTGATTCTGATTCTGATATCCATTCCATTTTCTGCTCAAAATTGCATGATGAAATTGAGACATATTGACCAAATAAAATTAATAATAATAATAATAATAATAATAATAACCTTATTCATAATCATACATTTCCAGGTGTATAGTTAATGTAAAATTCCAGGTCATCAAAATATAAATAAAATAAACAAAATAATAGTATATATATATATATATATATATATATATATATATATATATATATATATATATATATATATAAAACATGTAATAATTTATCTCTCATAAATCCCACTATAATATTGTGTACAATGTTTTATTGCCTTTTGGTAGAGTAAAAGGACTTTTATGTTAATTCCATGTGCCATGTGTTGTTGTGACGTCATAAGGCCGCTCCGCGCCCGCGACTCATCAGTCTGCTGTGTCTGTCTTCAGCTTTTAAGGTGAACAAAACAATGCAAAACGTTCATTTTTGTTGTGGTATGTGAAGTGATGATAGTTGGTCATTCTAAACGTTTCTGTGTTTGTATAAAGCGTTGGAAACTAATTAGGATTACACAGATTATGTGTAACACCAATAAAGAAGTATAATGTTCTTTATAAAGTAGAAATTGAGTATAATGTTCAGGAAAGATCGTCAGTTTATTTTTTATTTTTTATATAGACCCTGTTAAGTGTCTGTGGTAAAGATTGTGGCAGATTGACTGACTGTAGCCACAGACCCATGAGAATTGAAGAGATTGCGAAATCTTTTAGCATTTTACTTCCTTTATGTTTCCCATTTCTGTCTTCTTTTTTAACGTTATATATTTGCAGTTTAACATGCAGTAATGATGGGTCTGTTAAAGTGTGTTTTGAAATGTAAATTAATATCATTATCAGTCAAGGATAAAAAAATAAGTACATTTGAGGATAAATACAGAAATGTAAAATGTTAAGCAGAAAAGCTTAAAGATGAAACAGAACATTTTAAATTCTGCCCTTTTTTTTCTTTTTCTTTTTTTTTTTCTGGGTCTGGTGTTGGCTATCACAGTGATTATGAAGCCAGTCCCATTTCCAGAAGTGCAGGACAAACTTAAAGAGTGTCAATAATTTCTGACATACTATTGTAAAGATGGATTTTATTAAAGAGGAGAGAGAGGACATGGGTTATCCAGAACCATACAGAGTGAAAAATGAAGATACTGAGGAACAAATAGGTTGGTGTCCATTCTTGATCCTTTATTAATTACTACTGATGTGTGATTTGAGTATCTCAGACCCAAATCATTATCAAAGGACAGATTATTTACTCTAGTCATCACTGGATGATACATTGTGTATAAGTATCTTTCATAGAGCCTACACAATTTATTGTCAGTTACAAGTATGTTGTTTTGGTTTGGCAACTTGAATGAAAGACTTATTCAGTGCTACATACAGAGAAATTGCATAATACCCAAGCAATCTGTCCACTTTAAAAGGGTCATGAAATGCACTTTTTTTAATATATATATAGAGTTTTATTATCTTCCCTAAGGTCCACTGATAATTATTATTATTATTTATTTTTTTTTTACATTAAAACAGTCATAATGTGGCCCTCTGTCTGAAATGCTCGATTTTGGCATAAGCTCTTCCTTCAAACTTCAACGTAAATGCCCACTGTTCTGATTGGCTAACATCATGCAGCCCCTCGAATACAAAAGCTTGAATCGTATCATGACTGGTATGAGCCGAACATACAATCCACTCTAAAATGCATACATCCAGTATCATTCTTTCATGTTTTCATACACTGTAGGGCTTTACCGGTTGTTTAGATCAGTGTTACTATCAGAAATAATTAATAATTATTTCTGTAGTTATTAATTAATATTTAAATTAATTAATTGGATTAACTCATTAAAACCTCATATGGGGCCCCAGTAAATGTAGTGCGCTACGTTTAGGAGCAAGTTTGGTTATTAGCAATAATTAATAATTATCAAAGATAATTATTATTTATTAAAATCGATAGAACATTGATGAGGATCAATGGTAGCTTTTTAAAATCCTTTAAATCAACAATTATCAAAGATAATCGTTAATTGTTAACATCGATGAAACATTAATTAAAATTAACACTAGCTTATTGATCATTCAAATTAAAAAATCATCAAAGATAATTATCAATGATCAAAAATCAATAGAATATTAATAAGGATTAACATTGACGGGGCACCACCCTGTAATCAGGGACTAATAACCAAATAGTAAAACAGTCTCAATATTAGATTGTTTTTTTTCCGGAAAATCGATATTCTTCGGATGTCGATTTTCCTAAGAAAACAATGAATGAAGGTTTGAATCCGAGCACTGACATCCTGTCAGCATGACACAGGTGTACGCAAAACAAACCAAAACACTTCTCTTTGTAATATAAACAAAGTTTATTTATACAGTAATATCAATTAATAATTAATACAATGCAGTCAATAAACTTCCGACTTACAACTACAAACTAAACAGTGATATGATTAGATATGGAAATAAAATAATCCTATAACACATAAGGTGTGTGTGTGTGTGTGTGAGATTAGTAAGAGAGAGAGAGATAGAGAGAGAGATGATTAAGTGACAGCCCTAAAGCCGATTTCGCGATCGTGGGAGAGAAAACAGCTGTCAGTTTATCACTCAGAGACGCGGTGGACGACTCGTAAACAGTCCCGCGTTATTTGACTCTTTAATGGATGAACTCAGTTGCTGTCTCACCCGTGATGGCCAAATTGCACAACAGTCCAATTTGGTTGGACCACAATACAGCAAAACAAATTTGTGATAATTAATACCCTGAGTATTAATAATGAGCGGACATGGCGGTCCGTAAACTGTACAAGCAAAAACCTTGAAACACAAGAATAACACACTATAATATTCTATCTCTGCCCAGATGTAAACCTCTTACTTGAATCGCATGAGGACACAGGTAGAATGTGTTTTCCTCCGTCCTTTAGCTCTGACCCAGTTTCTTGAGGCTCGTGTGATGACGGGAGGCCGTTTCCTCGCTGTGTCGGCGGGCGGTACGGCTGTTGATTGTCGGCGGGCAGTATGGCTGTTGATTCTCGGCGGGCTGGCGGAGAACTCAGAAATGTTGACTTGATTGAAGATGGAAGATCTTCAATCTCTTCACTTCTGTAGGCAAACGGATGAAGATGCGAATTGCTCGGCGGTCTCCTTCGGATCCGTTAGAGTGTTCGGTGGAACACAGAGTAATCTCAACTCGTTCAGCGAGATGGAGATTGTATGGCCACAGTTTCAAGTCGGACATTACTTCCTTGTGCCACGAGGTTGCACCGGAGAGCAGCAAAGAGCTACGTCTATATTCGGTGAACGAAGTCTCTGGAAGTAACTCACGAAACATTTCAGAGGTATTTCAACTCCTGATGATGTCATGTTTGAGGGATGTTCTGTTGTGTGCCTCATCCAATAGGAGTTGAAAGTTCGATCCTTTAGTGAGTAAGGCTTCATGGATTTGTAGTCTGTTTTGGACATCCTTTGTTTGATTTTGGCGCGATTTTTATCAGTAAGATTTACGACTTGGAATGTAGGGGCTTGAGTTATGTTTTTACGACTGTGTTAGTCCTGCCTTTGTCTTCTATCTGAATACATGAGGCCCAACAACACAAACAACTAAAAATAACGCAGATGGCAAAAGAATGCAACCAAAACTCATGTCTTCAACTTGACACTGCTTCTTTTAAAAGCAACCCGAGATACGTATCAAGCGGTCAAATATGGTCTGTCAAAGCAGTCTGTCTGTGCATTTTTATGTAGAAAAACATTTAAATCCAGGCAGGCACATGAAGGTGTCCTGTGTAAGTCCACTTTGAATGAATCTCCTATGACAGGCCCCATCTCTTTCCTCTTCACCTGTGTGACTGATTGAGTGCCAGTGGGGGGGCCAGTGGTGCAATGACAGAAAAATAGCTGTTGCATATGCAGATGTATTTGGTCTTTGTGACGTCACAAGTTCCACTAATTCCAAACGAGCTGTTTTTGCAGCTTGGTTTAAATAAATGCTCTTTTTCTATTAAGGAGGAAGTTTTCAGTTTTGAAACTTGCAGTATGTTTTTATAAACGATCAAGGAAAATTTGATTCCTCATGTCATGACCCCTTTAATTAGTTCACTTTCCATTTTACATTTGTTGCATTTGAATTAATTTTTTTTATTATTATTTTTATTTCAGATCTGATGCAAGTGAAAGAGGAAAGTCAAGAGCTGGATGAAGTGGAGGAGAAACATCAGTATCAGATACATAATAAATCTGTAAATAATTCCTCACCAAAAAGAAGGCATAAAAGAAGAGGCAAAATATTTTATACCTGCCCTCAGTGTGAAAAGAGTTACAAACAAAAAGTACACCTTGAGAATCATATAAGAATTCACACCGGAGAGAGACCTTTCAGATGTCTTCAGTGTGGAAAGAGTTACACGCGTGCAGACAGCCTTAAGAGGCACATAGTAATTCACTCTGAAAAGAAGCCTTTCCAATGTCATCAGTGCAAAAATCATTGCAAAGAAAAAACACCAGAATCATCTGAGGATTCACACCAAAGAGAGGCCTTTTAAAACCTGTTTATTTACATTATTTATATTTACTACATGTTTAAATGGTCAATTATAAAGCAATCGTGAAAATACATCATTTGAAAGCTCTAAATCTCATGCTTTGAGTGAATGCTGTTTCATGATCAAAATGTTACAGTGAATTTATTTCCATAATATAGGTAAGGAGTGAACAGCATTTGTAGTATTGAAGCTTTTAGTCCAAAAGTGCACACATTTGGAGAAATCATGATGGTTTTTCCTTATTCCTTATTTGTTCCTTATAAAATTTATATAGCACTTTTCTAGGAGCTCAAAACGCTTTACATAGTACAGGGGAATCTCCTCAACCACCACCTGGATGAAGCGAAGGCAGCCATAGTGTGCCAGAACACCCACCACACACCAGCAATGGTGGAGAAGAGAGTTGAGAGATGTTGCCAATTCAGGGAGGGGATTATTAGGAGGCCATGATAGATAAGGGCCAATGGGGGGAATTTGGCCGGGACACCGGGGTACACCCCTACTCTTTACAAGAAGTGCCCTGGGATTTTTCATGACCACAGTGAGTCAGAACCTCAGTGTAACGTCTCATTCATGTTCATGTCTCAATTCATGTTCATTTTCCAGCAAATTATGCTATCTGAAGCGCTACAGTGCTCTAACACTCCCATTTAGTCTGTGACCGATTCAGCCAGGCAGGCAGAGGTAGCTGAGGGCAAGATATTATCCAAAAATGCTTTGTAGAAGAAACGCTTATTACATCAGAGACCATGAGAGGACTTCCACATACAATACCATATTAGGATACTATCCTTATAAACTCCATATAAAGCGTGAAATTATGAGAGATGTCATGGAAATAGAGACGATTACAAAAATATATGGGTTGTCTGTATTTTTCATTTGATCACTGGCATTTGTACAGGTTTATTGTCTGCATACTTGATCAGTTCTGCATCTTAAACTGCAGCTGTTATTTACTTCAGGCTGCAGTTTCTATAAAGTTCTTTCTGCCTGATTCTATGAATGGAAATTCATATGAGATCATTAAAAGAAGCTGTTATAACTACTCAGTGATGATTCAAAGTAAGATATATGCTGTAGAAAATGTGTAATTTGTAATGTTTACATTTTAAAGTCATGGTGCTAATGCTAGTGTGCCAACCTTCACCATAGTATGCACCTGATAACCTCTCACTGTATTTTATGAAGGAATTTGTGAAAATAATTCATGTAAAATCACAAGATTTTTTTTATACTTGTTTGTTATGAAAGACATTTGATGCTACAGCAAAGATGGGTGATAACGGTGTAAAAGGTGTGAATACGTGTCTAAGACAATTAAGTATATTAGTCAATGGGCATAATACAGACAAAAGAATAATAAGAGGCAAATCAATGTGTCTGAGGTGTGAATGGCTAATAGACTGCAGATATGAATGCAGCAGCATATCAAACAACAGGGTTAATGGGCTGTATTTTTGTGTATTTGAGTAGATTTTGTAAAAGGGGTAAAAAAAACAAACTGTTCCAATGTTGGAATCCAGTAGAATGGCCCCTTGAAGGTCTCTGCGTTGTTCTGTCTTTTCTGAGCGCTGAAGTAAGGCAATTATTGTTAATTTACACTTTACAAATTGATTCCGTTATTCATTTTATCTGACTCAAATTTTATATGAATCTGACTCCAATTTAAACTGACCTCTTTTAGATTACAGCTCTAATTAACTTCTGATCATTCTTTTAATTTGATCTTTTTAAGTTATTGATTACTCTGAATCATATTAATTTTCATTTGTCCTTTCGATCAATACTTGAATGTCACTTAGAGTCTCACGCCGGCCGTTATTTCAATTACGAGGATCTCACATCACAAGCGAGCCAGTTCAGTTCATAGTCAGAGGTTGTAGGGTAATCTAAATATCATCTGATTTGGCTTCTCTCGTAATCAGATGATACCATCGCTTAGACACACAACTTGCTATGATGGACGATAAGCAGTGACTGAAGTCTTACATGGATTCTACTATCATTAAGCTTCAGTAATGGTCTTATCCTGGTCTCCTACTTGCCGTAACAAACAGTATCTTAACACAATCTACTAGTTACAAATGATTTTGGAAGAATTCAGAATAGATCAAATAATAATTGATTTGCCAAGTAGGATATAAAACATTGTTACAAGAATTCAGTCAAACCTAATTTCACATATGATCAGAATAAACAAACATTATATAAAGTCAGAGAAACATACTTGGCAAATAGAACTACAAACAGCAATAGTATGGGAGATCTGAATACAGACTCCTCGAGCTTCTTGCCAACTTTCCTTAAATACCCAGACAGAATAAACATTGCGTACAAAATGGTATTATCCTTTGAACAATGATAATTTGGGGGTGAATGGGTTCTTGACTTCCTGGGGTTTAACCTTGTTAACATACAAGAGATCATTTCAATTGTAGGTCAAGGAGGGGGATAGACCTCCAGAATTATGCAGTATTTGGCAAAGACCTTATAACTTTGTCACCATTAGTTTTACCAACATGGGAAAGAGACCATTATACCAGTCGCACAGAGACCTCTTAAATGATATCAAACACATACAGCTGCATTCTTGGTTTTCATGGAATTTGTTTGTTACATTTTCACATATACATCTTGTGGGGGAGACAAGGGAGAGAGAGAACAGGGGGCAGCAAGGCGATTTGCAATTTATCACACTGTGGTGATATTCAGGTGTAGATTTCAGCTTTTGTGAGAGAGTTGTATGACGTTGATTCTGGCAGAGTTCTTTGACTTTTACCAGAAATGGCACCTTTTGGGTGTAGACATCCTGGTGCCAGCCTTACAATTTCCTTTTGTAAACTAATTAAGAAAATACATGATTGTCTTGTAAAAATGTTTAATAAATCTCAGTTTTAAAGTTATCATTCTCAAATTTGAAATAGAGCTTTATCAGACTTGTGGCTTTAGCTCCATTGTGTTTCTAGGCCCTTTTAAGGGCAGTGCCATATATTATTTAATAAAAATATTTTATTTTTATTATAAAATTTGCTGATCATTTTCTATAAATTTGAGCTTTTCTAACTGTTGCTCTTCATGACTTCAATAAATTCTGACAGCTGGACAACAAACTCCCAAGTGTCTTCTGTCAAAACAGACCTAAATTTTGCCTGAAATATCTGTGATGAACTACAGTAATTTTAAATGTTATTTCTGACATGCTGAAGATTAGTTATGCAATTCTCATGTTAGGGGAAGATGGGGGAAGACTAAAGCCTTGGGACTGTGTGTGCATGAGCGCTACATACAGTATGCTATGGACTAATTCTCTTCAGGAGTTTAGACATAAAGATGTCATTATATTCTTTCAGACTCGAGTTATACAAATGCAGGTATCTCAATATCTCCTCACACACACGCTCTTGACTTGCACATCCACTGTTGTTGTGCCACCTTGTGGACCCACTAATTAGTGCAAATAACTCCAGGCGCAAGGTCATTCTGCATTTTCAAGGTTGCACAGTTAGAAAAAAATTCATTAGAATTCAAAAACGTTCAGTGCTCGTGCACTCTGCTGGTTACAAGATTTGCATCATGCTTCCTGAGCGTCTGCGTCTGAGAGAAGCATACTTTGCGCTTTATGGAGAAGTTGTTCGATCAGGGGTAAAAGGAAGTTTGAAAGAGTCGAACAGCAACATATTCTATGAAAACATTCAGACACCTTACACACTATTGTGGGAGGTGTTTAGAAGTACATTTAAATAATTCACTAACCTGGTTTACACGGCCATAATATGCACCAATTACACTTTGTTAATGTAATTTATGATAACACTGATACTACTGCAAAGATAGGTGTATTAAAGAGTTAATCGGCAGAATACAGAAAAGAATGATAGGCATATATTACTAATTAAATAAAACAAATCGCATGACATGGTCTTGGAAGAAGTCTCAAAGCGAACGATTGTACAGATGTAGGTAAATTTGCACCAGCTCGCTAATAACTGCACGCTGGTGTTCATGTTGACTGATCTTAACTGACTGAATGCTGTGAACAGGAATTACCCGTCAGCCTCAAAGTGGGTGGAGCTCCAGGTCACACCTGATGATGTAACCAATGACAGTAAGGTGTTTAGCAGCTGGTATCATGATCAAATTATTCCACCTGTGAAATCAAGTCCCCATCTTATGTCATGGCATTTCCATTGGCTCATCTATATATCTATATCTATATCTATATATATATCTATATCTATCTATCTATCTATCTATATATATAAAGCACATACATACACATATAACTAAATAAAAAAATAAAAAATGACAGACAGAGTAACCCTTCATATCCAAACAATGTACAGGTATGCTGCTTGCAGGAAAAGAAAATACATAGCAATGGAAATTAACAAGTGAGGTGGTTGTAACAAGAATGATGACCTGTTACTTCAATGTACTGAGTACAGACATCATGGATGATAATTGCATACAGGAAATTAACAAAACGTTAGTCCTAGTTAGGCCGCAGGTGACTAAAAAGGGGTTCCCACAGCATATCAAATTTAGCTGCAGTTTCAGATAAATTGCATCTAATTCTTTCCATGTGTAAGGCGGAGGTAAACTCCGCAAGCCAGATCTGGAAGAGAGGCCTTGCTTTTTTATTCCACAGAGACAAAATGACTCTGTTAGCAACAATCATTCCATATTGCATGGTCGTCTGCATACCCAGCCCATACAATTTTAAAGAATCTGACCAGCCTAGTACTGCAGTCTTTGGATCAAGAATAGAATAGAACTGGAAATCTGAGGGCACAACCAAAAAATGTGCCCAAGAGAGCCTTCAGCAGATTGGCACTTATCACAAGTGGAGGATATAGAGAGGTAAAATCTGTTGAGCTTGATTTTTGAATAGTGTAGTCTATGTATAATGGTGTACTGAATAAGCTGATGTCTAGAGTTGATAGATCAAGAGTGAATGGAATGAAGGCATTTATCCCAGTCTGCCTCAGAGACCTGCACCCCCAAACCTTCCTCCCAAGAACTTTTCAAATGAAGAGAGGAGAATTCAGTCTTATCTATGAAGGCACCAACAAACTTAGTTGGGGCACTGGGAGAGCTACAGAACAAATCAAATATCTTGCAGTCTATGGATAGTGACTCAAATTGAGAAATATTTGTACAGACAAAGTTCCTGATCTGGAGATATCTTAAAAAAAAAAAAAAAAAAAAAATTAGATGGAGGGAGTTTGTATTTCTCACTCAACTGGGAGTATGTGGCGAAAATATTGTTGATGTACAAATCTCTAATGGTGAAAATTCCTTTTCTTCGCCACACTATGAAGACTGTGTCTGAGGATGAGGGCTCATTGAACTTTTAATGGGAGCTGTATTCACTTCCTGTGAAGAAATTCTTCAAAATCGTTTTATGGTTTATGTTCATATAACTTTGTAAATACGAAATTTAATTACTTTTAAATCATTTGTTACATAACCAAACCATAAATCTTGAAATTCAATATTTCTTGCTGTGTGTGTTTCAGTATCTGCTACAGAATTACAGAACCACAATAGAGCGCGACTGTGACTGACTACTTTTTCAGCCGTCTGGGTTCCGGCAGTATTTTTCCCATTATTTTCTTCCATAGACTTTTTATAAAATCCTTCATAAGAGTTGTGAGCCATGTACCAAACCAATCAGCTCAGGAGAATTGTAACATTACTAACTTTATTTTGAGGCAATTTTTTTTTTTTTTAAATCAGATATAAAGACAAAGATAAAGGCTGTGTACTTAACAGTCTTTACTGAGGGCACAAACTACAATCCCATAAAGCATTGCGAATGTAACTGAATGAAAAAATTATGGGAATATATAAAACTATTGATTTTAGGTTGTTTATTATAAGTATATGAACAATATATTTTAAGTTTATTGCAAATATTCCGATATGTACAAATATACTATGTGTAGTTTAAGGGTGAAGGGAGACTTTGATTATGTCATTTACAGTGCATCATGGGAGTGGGCGGTTGCTCTGAGGCATGTTTCCCAGGTTTCCTTGGCAGCGTTTCTCTGATTGGTGGATCTTTCAGTGCTGTACCATGGGTCATGTAGTTGTTTACCATGAATTCCACGATCAAACATGATTTTTAAACAATAAAGTTGATAATACAGACAGATGGCTTCAATGGAAGCATATACCATTGATGAACAACCTCAGCTCACGGTAGGTCTGTCTTTAAAGGTTATCATTGAAAATCAATTAGTCTATAGGATAAATTAATGGAATTTTTACTTCCGGAACTAGACTGTTGCGCTTTATGTAATATATTTACATGCCGTACAATCTTATATGCACACCAGCAATTATGAGGGAACTGTCAGGAAGGATGAGTCAAAATATCCAAGTGCGGAGACAATCATCTAATATTTATTTAACAAACACATCAATGCTGGTAAAGCTTCAATGGGGGAATCCTGGCACCGACTGCAGCGTGGAGAAGGATGGTATGTTCGTAGTCTTGTGTGCGTAGTGGTCATGTGCAGAGCATTTCCGGTGCAGTGAGGTATCGCTGAAGAGAAAATCCCCAAGGATGCCCTAGTACCACCAGTGCAGAGGGAGAGCGGACCAGCAGAAAGGTGAGTTGCTCAGTGTGGTTACCCGTGATGAGGGTGAGCAGCTTCATATAATGGGTGATGATGGTCAGTGGTGAGCCGCTAAGAGAGTACGCCGTAATGGGTTCGGCCAAATTAAAGTCACCGAATTCTGACAACTGGAAGCAGTGGCAGCATCAAGGAAGTTTCCCTCCACTCCAGAATCCACCAGGGCGGAAACAAGGTGAATGGTCAATCCGTGCTGCAGCTGGGCGAACAGGTCATTGTGGGGGGTTTTTGCTCAGGAGTTGCACTCGCCAGTAACCCCTTATCTACCGACGAGAGGGCCTTTACCAGGCAATTGGCGATGACATGGCCAGGACCAGCATAGTAGAGACAGAGCCCCTTGGATATACGGCGCTAGTCTCTCTCTCCGTGATAAGCGTGTCCTCCCGATCTGCATGGGCTCCATTTCGGGTAGTTGCTCCGAGACCCCGGTCACAGGAATGGGAGGATGGTAACAGTCAGCGACCTGGGAGGTGAGGAGTGACATCGGCTGCATCGGAGTGCAAGGTGTTGGTCAATCCTAACGGCCAGAGTGACCAGATCGTCAAAACGGGAAGGCAAATCCCGAGTGTAAATGTCATCGTGGATCGTATCAGATAAGCCATGCAGGGACTGAATCCAATGGGCTGCTTCATTTCATTTGCCCGACGCGGTGAGAGCGCGGAACTCAATAGCATATTCCGCAACAGAGCGGTTACCCTGAGTCAAACCGGACAGAATCCTAGAAGCTTCTTGTCCACGTACAGATCTGTCAAGAACTCAAAGAAGCACAGCTGAGAACTCCTGGAACGATGAGCAGCAAGAGTGGCGACTCTCCCGTACAGCAGTTCCCCACTGGCCGACCCTCCTGGTCAGGAGCGCGATAACGAAGGTGAACTTAACTGCCTCCGTGGAGTAAGTTGAGGGCTGCAGCGAGAGACAGTGAACACTGTGTGAAGAATGTGCCACAGGACCCCGCCTCACCTGAGTATGGAGGTGGAGAATTGACACAGGGCTCAGAGAGTCCAGCGCTAGGGAGAACCACTGGGGCTGGTGAATAAACCTCAGCAGTGGAGTCAGAGTCAGGAGGCTGTCGGAGTTGGAGTCGATGAACCAATGATGTGAGTTCCGATAGCTGAGAAGCCACCATTTCAATGGCGTGGTTGGAAGTGGAGATCTGGTCCTGCTGGTGACCCAGAAACGTTCCCTGTTGAGCGAGCGCAGCCCGCAGGTCGGTCTGCTCCGCTGGATCCATTCTGGCTCAATTGTTCTGTCAGGAAGGAAGAGACAAAAGATCCAAGTGCAGAGACAGTGACCTGATATTTATTTAACAAACACAACAATGCTGGTAAAGCTTCAATGAGGGAACCCCAGCACCAACTGCAGCGTGGAGAAGGATGGTGTGTTCATAGGCTTGTGTGCATAGTGGTCGTGTAGTGTAGATCCTTGAGAAATACAGAGAGAGTAGTACGTTCATAGGCTTGTGTGCGTAGTGGTCGTGTGCAGAGCAGTTCCAGTGCAGTGAGGTATCGCTGAGGAGAAACTCAGGAGAAGCGTCAAAAGAGGCGAGGCAATAGGCAGGATGGTAACCACAATCCTGGCGCACACAGCGCAGACTGGTAACCAATAAATTGAACATGATACTAGGGCAGAAGGAGAGAGTGGTAAGCAACAGGACTCAAACAAACAATTGAGCGACGAACACAAAACAGAGTGAGGTAGATATAGCCAGGGAACTAATGGCGATCAGGTGCTGCTCGCCCGCAGCTAGCTGGAATGATCAGCATTACCATGGAAACAATCAAGGCTTCCATGGCAACGCTGACTGCGTGAGCCAGTGACACCTGAGCCAAACAGAGAGAACATGTAATGACAAACAGGAAAAAACCAGCAGACTCACTGAGACCGTGACAGGAACAGCTTTCAATTACATTTCTGTGCAGTTTAAAATATATTTATTTTCCAAAAAAAATCTGTGTGTGCTGAGCAGATGTATACATTTAAAACCAACTTTCCTAAAACATGTCTTTAATGCATGATTTTTTTTTCCAGTGTGGATGAAGTTTCTCATTCAAAAAGTCATTGTCTTCAGAAGCTATATGATCAGTGTGGGTGAGAAACAGATACATTAAGTCCTTTTTCAATATAAATCTCCACCTTTGACTAGCCCTGATCAGTAGGTGGCAATATGCATGAAGAATGTGAATCACCATAAACAAAAGAAAGGATGTGAAAGTGAAAGTGGAGATTTATAGTAAAAAAAGGACTGATCTGTTTCTCACCCACACTTTTCATATCGTTTCAGAAGATATAGTTTTCACCACTGGAGTCTTATGGATTATTTTTATGCTGCCTTTGTGCTTTTTGGTGACTCAAAGTTCTGGTCACCATTCACTTGCATTGTAAGGACCTACAGAGCTGAAATATTCTTCTAAAAATCTTAATTTGTGTTCTGCAGAAGAAAGAAAGTCATGCACATCTGGGATGGCATGAGGGTGGGTAAATGAGAGAATAGGCCCTTTCTCACCTACAGTCCTGTACTTTTCCTTTAGTAACTTTCTAGATGAGAAACAATACGAGGAACAGAACACCTGAGGAGACTTTTCCCCTGTTGCGTTTGCATTCACATAGTTACCACTGTGGTGATATCATCAAATATTGACCATTTTTCTTCTGACTTGGGTGGAACGCGCCATTCAATATCAACAACACCAAAATTATCAACGCCAGGATCGGAGTTATACTTTTGTTAGGGCTGTTTTACACTAGATTTGGCTGCATCCGAAAACGTAGGCAGCTGCCTAATCAGTTAATTGTTTAAATGACAGTGTTTTTGGATGAATGGACTCTAAAGGAAACTGGTCTCTGAACAGTTTAAAAAGCAACTTTTCATCCTACCTCCTTATACAGTTCCCTGAAGGTAGTATTTTCCCGTTTTCGGATGCAGTCTGTGTCTTCAGGAACTGTGCATGCGAGCTGTGTGCTGCTGCAGCCGGACTGAGAGATGAGACGAGTGGTCAGACTACCACGCAGCATGTGCTGAATTTAGTGGACAACATGTTGAAAGCACTATAAATCTATATATCAACACAATCTTTTACAATAAAGGCTTTTATGACTCTTTATGAAATTACTGTACTGAAATACTCACTCACTGACTTAAAATATACGTCTTGATGCAATGAGGGACCTATACTTCCCACATGTAAACTAGATTTCATGAAGGTTTAGTGTATAAGAGTTCAATTACCTACTCTCGATACATCTGATTATTTATATCCTTCATCCCAGGAAACATTTGATGTAGTAATCCAGAAATCACTTTATGTTCTGTATTGTCACAGTACAAACAGTACAGATGTGATGAAAACTCATAGCGTGTCTCCCGATGAAGACACACACACACACACATATGTGAAACGGGTGATTCACTTTGGATACTTTGTTGGTTTTATTTTATTTCTCTATTGTAAAATCCTATGAGTAGCAGGCTAGCAGCTAGTTGTTTACTAATGGTGGCTGTGGACTCCTCTCCTTTCTAAATGCTTTGTGCATAGTAGGTTTTAGACCAATCACAGGCTGCAGCACCTCCCACAGTCGCTATACACCCCCAAAGTACCTACTCCAGAGTAGGAGCTAAAAATCCCCCCAAAACGGCTCAGAGGAACGTTCCTTAGGTGTGAAAGCGACAAGAAGTACTAGTCCTGGGGGAAAGTACCTGAAACAAGCTTTAGTACTGCCAGTGGGAAAGGGATTAATTTCCATTTTGGGGTGAACTGTCCCTTTACAGCCTGATTTGGCCCCTGAATCAAAAACTTTGTCCACCACTGTTCTCTGTCATCAACATATTTAATACTAGATATTATATTTTAATACTAGAAAATATATAAAACATTTAATAGTTTCTCTCTCCTAAATCCCTCTCTATTATTGTGCACATTGTTTTATTATTCAATATTCACTTTGTGATTTAAGAAATAGGTAGCGTAAAAGGACTTTTATTTTGACTCTCTGAACCATTGTGTTGTTGTGACGTCATAAAGCGACTCGTGTATCTTCCATTGGTGTTGCAGGATTGTCTTCAGCATATCAGGTGAATAAAACGATACAAAACGTTCAGAAGTGTGTTCCAACAACACGGTAATGTAACTGAAATCACTTTGCGCTGGTTTTGAAGTGCTTATAGTTGGTCTTTCTTAAATATTTTTGTGTTTGTGTAAAGCCCTTCTATACAATTTGCTTTTACTTTCCGGTTTAGAAGAGGTCTGGTTACGCAAATAGAGTGACATGTACACATTTTCTTCTTATATTTTAAATATGTTGTGTAACAGACGGGTGGGGTTCATGTCAGGGGTCAAGCAGAAAAGCTTAAAGGTGTTAATACAGAAATTTTTAGGCTAAATTCTGACATTTATTTTTAATTTCGACAGGTCTGGACTCCGCTACCACACAGTGATTGTGAATCCACTCACAACACAATTCACCAGTAAAAACTGTGAATATTCCTGTCATCTTTGAATTGAAGAAGCGTTTCCAGAAGTGCAGGACAAACTTCAAGTGTGTCAATTTCTGACATACTATTGTAAAGATGGATTTTATTAAAGAGGAGAGAGAGGACATGGGTTATCCAGAACCATACAGAGTGAAAAATGAAGATACTGAGGAACAAATAGGTTGGTGTCCATTCTTGATCCTTTATTAATTACTACTGATGTGTGATTTGAGTATCTCAGACCCCATTTACACCTGCTATTAAGATGCGTTCGGGTGATCTGATCACAAGTGGTCAACAATAAATGGGTAAAGTGAGTCAGAAATGTTCTGTGATTAGATCACAAAAACTACATAAGCAGGTAGTCAAAACGCATGTGATCACATTTGAGGTGCTAATGCTAATCTGTCCTGATGCATCTCGGACAGCATGAAAGCAACACCCACTCACTTGCCAATTTTCTTTAAAAACAGCACCAAAGCGTTCAATTCTGGTGATGACTCCAGTGCTTAAATCTATGTCTTCAGAACCGATATAATATGTGTGTGAGAAACAGAAATATTATTTTACTTAAAAAATCTTCTTCCTGCCCAATAGGTGGCGAAATTCACGAGGAATACAAAAGTTTAAATATTGATCTGTTTCTTAACCACACCTATCATATCGCTTTTTATTTTTGGGTGAACTATTCATTTAAGTACTACTTGTGTAGCATTAATGTAACTAGGGGCAACAGATGGTTTTACCAGACAAGTTCTACACTTGAATTTACAAGAAAGGGCATTATAACAATTGACTCACAAGCTTATTTCATTATTAATCACAGATGGTTACTGGTGACAAATTCCATATTTGTGTATCTTGGAACTGTTTTGCCTTGGCATATTTTTTAAACAATGGCTAATAGGAATGCTTCCAAACTTTTAGCAATCAAAAATTTCCGAATAAAAATGTCATAAAATTATTTTTTTTAAAATCTTTCAAATACAGTCAATAAATCAGCCACAATGCTATATACAAGCACTCAGAAATGAGGGTGAGACAATCACACACACTTTTTTTTCTATTGTTTACTGTGTTCTTTATGCATTTATTGTTGTTCGTTATTGCTGTTCACCTCACTGACTTGAAAATGTTAGTAAACTATGATTCTTCGGTTTTATACTATAATTTTTGCAGTTCAATTCTGTTAACCGCAAAAACTGACACTTCATATGCATTTTAAAATGATGAACTTTGACAATAGTTTGTTCATGTCTAAATTTAAATCCAAATGCATAACTTTTGATTAAATATGAGACTATTATTGTCACGACATAACATACATTCCTTTAATGTAACTAGGGGTTACAGCTGTTTTTACTAGTTCAATTCTACAGTTGAATTTACAAAGGCATTGTTACAATTAACTACACAAGCTTTTTTCCATTTTTAATCACAGTTGGGTACTGTTTGGTTGACAAATTCCATATTTTTATACCCTGGAACTTTTTAAGCAGTGCCAAATAAGGATGCACCGAACTTTAGGCAAACTAATGTTTCCATGCGAAAATTTTATAAATATTGGTTTTCAGACAAAAGAGAAGGACCAAAGAAACCATTACTTTAAAATCCAATTACTAAAACATTGACATGGACAAAAAGTAATGTTCATGATCCTGATTTCATTGCATTTAATGTAAACGCCGGCTGATGAAAAGCTCGCTGAAGTTTATGGAACTAAATATGCAGTAAATATTCAAATGTGATTGCAAATCTATTCAGTATTTGCATTTCTTAGTTGCACATTAAAGTTCTTATCCCCAGAGGTCATGAAGGCTAATAGCGTATTATTTGAAGAGTGTGTTCCTATGCTTGTGCATAAGCTGGTTGGCTAATTAGTGCAACATCTCACATATTAGTCCTACATGAGAAGAGAAACAGTCTTGATTGTGAACATGCAGAGAACTTTCTGTTACTGAATAACCAGGGGCCTCATTTATAAAGACTTCCTTAAAATGATCTTAAATGTGAACGTAAATCAAACTCCTAAATGTTCCTTAGAACGATTTACATAACGTCTGTACGCACAAAAAAATGCTCCTAAATACATCCCACTAAATCGTAAAATTATGCACACGTGCATGGACTCTCACCTACAGAATGCCCAAAAATATCCTAATATGGTGAAACAGAATACAATTAAAGCGCATTCCCATGTTATTCTTAATTCCTTCTAGTGCCCGACCGGTATATTTTACTGATATGCGCCGATATGAAAACGTTTTTTCAGAACATATAATGCAAAAAACAATGCTTTAGAATTGGTGTCATAGCATAGTTTGTCCAGCAGAGCACGGTGACTCTGCAGACAGGGCGGAGTTAAACCATGTGGATTTGAGCGATCTCTTATTAAATTGCTAACTAGTTTGTGAAATACATACTGGAAAGTTAATTTAAAAAAAAAATCACCCCATAATTTTATATAACTAATATAACGTTAACCCTGTCCTTGACAACAATGTCACTCATGTTTGTTGTTAGCCAGCTGTAGTTTATCAGTGCAGTCAGTAATGTAGCAGATTGAAAGGTAAACATCAGAGCATCTTTTTGCAGCTCAGCAGACAATGGTGCGGTGGTGGATTGTGTGTGGTGAATGTTGATTTCATGCTTCGCAGTTGCCTAGTTGGTAAGACACAATGCTGGAAAGTAAATAAAGTCCATCTTTTACTCTCCGTGGCAACGAGCTTATAGCTAATTAGCTAACCACATAGCTACTTTCATTGTTGTCAGCTGAGTGGAAGCTAATGTGTAAACATGTATTCACCAAACTGTTTTGTTCAGGATTCACAGTTTGGTACCCCCTTCATCTGAACAATTCTAGTCATTGCATTTATAAAATGTAATATTTAAAAGTCTGGTTTTCCACCGTTGAAAGTTTCCCCTGAACTTGTATAGCAGAATACAGTGCATCCGGAAAGTATTCACAGCGCTTCACTTTTTCAACATTTTGTTATGTTACAGCCTTATCCCAAAATGGATTAAATTCATTATTTTCCTCAATTCTACAAACAATACCCCATAATGACAATGTGAAAGAAGTTTGTTTGAAATCTTTGCAAATTTATAAAAAAAAAAAAAAAAAAAAAAAAATCACATGTATTCACAGCCTTTGCCATGACACTCAAAATTGAGCTCAGGTGCATCCTGTTTCCACTGATCATCCTTGAGATGTTTCTACAACTTGACTGGAGTCCACCTGTGGTAAATTCAGTTGATTGGACATGATTTGGAAAGGCACACACCTGTCTATATAAGGTCCCACAGTTAACAGTGCATGTCAGAGCACAAACCAAGCCATGAAGTCCAAGGAATTGTCTGTAGACCTCCGAGACAGGATTGTATCGAGGCACAGATCTGGGGAAAGGTACAGAATTTCTGCAGCATTGAAGGTCCCAATGAGCACAGTGGCCTCCATCATCCATAAATGGAAGAAGTTTGGAACCACCAGGAGTCTTCCTAGAGCTGGCCGCCTGGCCGAACTGAGCGATCGGGGGAGAAGGGCCTTAGTCAGGGAGGTGACCAAGAACCCGATGGTCACTCTGACAGAGCTCCAGCGTTTCTCTGTGGAGACAGGAGAACCTTCCAGAAGAACAACCCTCTCTGCAGCACTCCACCAGTCAGGCCTGTATGGTAGAGTGGCCAGACGGAAGCCACTCCTCAGTAAAAGGCACATGCCAGCCCACCTGGAAGGACTCTCAGACCATGAGAAACAAAGATTGAACTCTTTGGCCTGAATGGCAAGCATCATGTCTGGAGGAAACCAGGCACCGCTCATCACCTGGCCAATACCATCCCTACAGTGAAGCATGGTGGTGGCAGCATCATGCTGTGGGGATGTTTTTCAGCGGCAAGAACTGGGAGACTAGTCAGGATCGAGGGAAAGATGAATGCAGCAATGTACAGAGACATCCTTGATGAAAACCTGCTCCAGAGCGCTCTGGACCTCAGACTGGGGCGAAGGGTTGTTGTCCTGTTGGAAGATGAACCTAAGCACACAGCCCAGATAACAAAGGAGTGGCTCCGGGACAACTCTGTGAATGTCCCTGAGTGGTCCAGCTAGAGCCCAGACTTGAACCCGATTGAACATCTCTGGAGAGATCTGAAAATGGCTGTGCCAGTCTGATGGAGCTTGAGAGGTCCTGCAAAGAAGAATGGGAGAAACTGCCCAAAAATAGGTGTGCCAAGCTTGTAGCATCATACTCAAAAAGACTTGAGGCTGTAATTGGTGCCAAAGGTGCTTCAACAAAGTATTGAGCAAAGGCTGTGAATACTTATGACTTTTTTTAATAAATTTGCAAAGATTTCAAACAAACTTCTTTCATGTTGTCATTATGGGGTATTGTTTGTAGAATTGAGGAAAATAATGAATTTATTCCATTTTGGAATAAGGCTGTAACATATCAAAATGTGGAAAAAGTGAAGCACTGCGAATACTTTCCGGATGCACTGTATGGTGTAACACCACTGCCGCTGTTTATCTCTTGACTTAGCATTTACACCTGCTTCTTGTTTTACAGCCTGCCCCTAATTGACTGCCAGTATTAAAATAGTCAGTATTTGACTGATACTAAACAGTACTGATGTTTAAGCTATTTATTGTATTTTTATTTATTCTTTATTTTCTCAGTGTTCATTTCTAGAATTTGTTGACTATGTATAATAATGTCAAATATTCTTTGATAAAAATACTTAAGCAGCCTTCTGAGTACCTTTGCATAGTCATATTGGTGAAAAATCCACATAGAAAAGGTCTGTTTTCATTTTAGCTCAAAAATTAACTATATCGGTCACCATATCGGTAATCTGTGAATTTTCCCTCCCTAAAATCGGTATCAGTCAGGCTCTAATATTTATATACCATGATAAACATAGTATAGCAAAATCTCTACCTGATGACACCCGATACTGTCACAACAATATATAACCTCATTCACACTGGGCTCTGATCCCGGGGTATTGGCAGGATCAATGCCGGGGAGCCTTCTGTGTGAACGCAAGCCAGTGCAGGAATGCCAGAAAATTTGATTTCAGGATTAGACCCTAGTACTATTGTCAGTCAATCCTGGGACATATCTGTGTGAACAAAAGCAGAGCCGATACCGTGAAGGGTGTGTGTTCTAGTGTTGACTTATTTATCATGCAAAGGCGAGTGTTTGTGTCCGGAACACCGTATACCGTTTTACGGTATACCGCCGCTTAAAAAAAAACAAAAAACATACGGCTGTCATAAACCGTTGCCATTCTTTTTTTCCATTCACTGCATTGTGTGACTGGACATTTTTTTTATATAGAAGTAAAGAAATTAACATTTCCATTGTAAATATTAGTTAAAATTAAAACAATCAGCTACATTTAAAGCTTCACCAACCTGACATGATAAAATTAATTAATTTTTAATTCAGAGCGCAGCACACCGAATGGCAGAAGTTAATTTCCCCCTCATATGGTGCGGTTGAAATCCGTGATGTTGGAATACTTTGGGTATTTACAAATAATAATGATGTTTACCCAATTTGTAAATTGTGATGAAAAAAAGTGCCATCTCATGCAGGGAACACTTCAAACCTGAAGTAGGGGAGAGATGTGGCTTCGCTGTGTATTCATTGTCATGTGTCGAAATTACTGCTATATTATACATGACAAAGTTAAGAAATTACTTTTACTGACATTATTTTAGTTTATCTTCTATTTATTTTAATTAGAACAGATACAGTTGTTAGAGGGGATTTTACGCTGTAATTTGGTCATGTTACAATGTTCCCTGCACCATTTCACTTTCCTTTTTTCCAGGCAGATGGGAAATATTCATAAAACAAGACCACATATTTGTACCAGACATGTGTAAAATTAATGTTAAAAAAGAAAAATACCTCGAACCCCAATTGTATTACACAAACTCTCCCCTACTACCTCCTTGAACATCATTCCACAGAATTTGCGAAGATACAAATCTGTAGTGAAAGTACAGTAGGTAGGTTAAAGACCACCTTACATAAGAAACACAACCAGATACACCAGTTTTAAAATGACTCAATATAGCTTTTAAGGTGCCTAACTCGCCACAGCATTTGCAACCTTACGACAGGCCAACTGTTTGTTCACACATTTATTAGACGTCACATCGTGATGTCACTTTGGTCTTTACGATTGTCCCGGGATGCATATGAATGCGAGCACAGATTACGGGAAAGCTCTTGCAGTGTGAATGAACTAATTTTGCAGTCCCAGAACAGTTGCCAGAATGGTGAAAGGGGCTTATATATACCGCCCAGCCCTACAGTAGGTATAAATGATAGATATACTTTTTTTGCCATAGGCATCACATAGTGCCTCCTAGAGAGCAACAAAACAGATAAGTCATACGGGGGTGAGTAATATGTTTTATAATTTGCCTGTTTTTGTTTTTTTGTGATTTATAAGTGAAGCTCAATTTACTGTCCAGATATGTAATTGTAAATCTGAAACTATCGACAGTTATTTATTGCTACTGGAGTAACTATGAGCTTTTGTTTTTTTATTGCTGATCACCACCAGTTCTTGAGTTATTTTTATATTCAACTCCAATGCACTGTCTTTGCACCATTTCACCAAAACATCTGCAGAGTTCATATATTGATCCAAGTGTTTCCCATTGTCATTACTTGTGCTGGAGGCCCAGCATTGCCAGATCATCAGCATATTTGAAAATATTAAAATTGGCGTTACAGATCATGAATTCAGAAAGAAAATATTGCTGAAAGGACACATCCATGAGGGACCCATGTATAAACAAGACCTTTGTCTGACATATTGCTGGACAACTTCTCTTTTCATTTTACTTTTATTGCCCTTAAATTGATTTTTAACTATTTAATAATGTTTCTTTTAGGCCTGATGGAAGTGAAAGAAGAAAGTCAAGAACTGAATGAAGTGGAGGAGAATCGTCACTATCAGAAGCCTCATGATTTTGTAACTGGAGAGAAATCATTTAGTTGCTCACAGACTGAAAATAATTCCTCACAACAAACAACACAAAGCACAGAAGCCACAGATTCTTTAACCTGCCCTCATTGTGGAAAGAGTTTCACACGTAAAATAACCTTAAAGGGACACATAAGAATACACACTGGAGAGAATCCTTTCACTTGTTCTCAGTGTGGAAAGAGTTTCAGACAAAAATCAAGTCTAAATATCCACATAAGAAATCACTCTGGAGAGAAGCCTTACACATGTCCTCAGTGTGGAAGGAGTTTCAAACAGAAAAACAACCTTAAGGTACATATAAGAATGCACACTGGTGTGAAGCCTTACATATGCCACTGTGGAAAGACTTTCACACGTAAAGATTATCTTAACAGTCATGCAAGGATTCACACTGAAGAGAAGCCTTTCACCTGCCTCCAGTGTGGAATGAAATTCAAAGATAAAGAAAAGCTTAATGAGCACAGGAGAATTCACGCTGGATGGAGACCTTTCAAATGTCCTCAATGTGGACAGGGATTCGCATATTTAAATAATCTTCAATATCATCTTAACTCTCAGCACACTGGAGCAAAGTCTTTAAACTGTGATCAGTGCGATAAAAGTTTTATTTTTGAAACAGACCTGAAGACACACCTGAAAATTCATGCAAACAAGAAACCTCATTTGTGTTCCCTTTGCGGAAAAAGTTTTTTGTGCGTGGACCGTTTTAAAGAGCACCAGAAAATTCATACCAGTGTGAAAGCTCATGTGTGCCATGAGTGTGGCGATGCCTTTACAGGAGCCGGCAACTTAAAGATGCACCAAAGAGTCCATATTCGAGAAAATATGTGTTTATACTGTGGAAAGATTTTCACTCATTTAGAAGCCCTGAAAGCACACGAGAAAGTGCATACTGGAGAGTAGCCATACCACTAGCCTTCATGTGGGAAGAGTTTTAAGTCACAAAGTTCATCTTCAGGTCCAGTGCTTTAAAGGAAACAGTAAGAATGAAATAAATTTGCTTGCATTACAATGAAAATTATTTTGTGGTGTTAGAGGCTTAACCAGTAACCAGGCAGTTTATGAAAAAAAAAAAAAAGTGATTTGTTTTTATTTTTTTAAATGTTTTTATTTTTTAGAGTTTCAGCTTCCAACTGATGTAAATATTATCATGAAATTTAATGTTTTTTTTTTTTTTTGCTCTTTAGTGTTGTCAAATCGTGCTGCTGTCAGTTCAAACGGGAGCGCTGCATATAGCATCTCTGATCATCAAAACATGAATGAACATCAAATGGGATGTTGAAAGACACAGTGCCACTGTGTGAAATGACAATCTCTCATGTAATCTGCGAATCAATGTTTCAGTCGCAACAAGACGGTAATGAAATCAACAACTTTCAATTAACTGTATACAGGAACGTTATCTGAGGTCTGTCATCCATCAGTAATGCAGCCTCTGCTTTGTGTCGTGACCGCATTACCACCTCGGTGTGTGCATAATTTTTCATTATTTCAATGGGCCGGAGTCAGTTATTCCGATAATACAATGGTTAACACAACTAAAGACATCTTTTAGGTTTTTTTTATTTTTTATAATTACATTATAATAACATTTTCAGGTTTGCCACAGATATTAATTTGAGATATTATAGAAATTGTTTGTCATTCTTGTACAATTTACTTAGCCAGTGTTTTCGGTTATTTTGCTGTGGTAGCCTGTACGGCTTTTTCAAATAATTTACTGTTATGCGGTTAAGAACTGAAACTACTTCATAGCTGTGCGTTTACTGAAAAATAACTGCACACCTTAGAGCATCGGTCAACAAATCAGAATCAAGAATTCAATAACCCAGTGGTCAGATTTTTGTCTGTATACAGTAAATAATATAAAGGAAATTGATTTGAGTTATTCCAGGGCATGGTTGAAAATAATTTATATTCATTGTATCCAGGGTTGTATCATGTAAAACCTGTGAATATCAGGAAATTTCTACATTTTTATTTCCAGGCCTGTAAATAAAAAGTGAAAATTTCTATAGTGAATGTAATTTTGCTGTGCATGAAGAATACAAAACCCAAAGCCTTCATTCTGGATTCAGACCGGACGGTGTGGTTGTTTCAAGGAGCACAATACTTGTTGACCCCTCTCCAAACATAGCGCTTATTGTTGTGACCATAAAGCTCTATTTTGGAGTGCCAGAAGCTGTGAGGTGTCAGGGTGTTGTTAGGCATATTGTAACCTGGCTTTTTTGTGGCATTGGCTTCTTTCTGGCTACTCGACCATGCAGCTCAGTTTTGTTCAAGTATCGTCGTATTGTGCTCCTTGAAACAACCACACCGTCTTTTCCAGAGCAGTCTGTATTTCTCCTGAGAAATACTTCTCAGTTCTTTGTATCCCGAACAATTCTTCTGGTAGTTGTGGCTGAAATCTTTCTCGGTCTGCCTGACCTTGGCTTGGTATCAAGAGATCCCAGAATTTTCCACTTCTTAATAAGTGATTGAACAGTACTGACTGGCATTTTCAAGGCTTTGGATATCTTTTTATATCCTTTTCCATCTTTATAAAGTACCATTACCTTGTTACGCAGGTCTTTTGACAGTTCTTTTCTGCTCCCCATGGCTCAGTATCTAGCCTGCTCAGTGCATCCATGTGAGAGCTAACAAACTCATTGACTATTTATACACAGACACTAATTGCAATTTAAAAAGCCACAGCTTTGGGAAATTAACCTTTAATTGCCATTTAAATTAGTGTGTGTCACCTTGTGTGTCTGTAACAAGGCCAAACATTTAAGGGTATGTAAACTTTTGATCAGGGCCATTTGGGTGATTTCTGTTATCATTATGATTTAAAAAGGAGCCAAACAACTATGTGACAATAAATGGCTTCATATGATCACTATCCTTAATGATCAGTCATATTTTCAAAATCAATGCCAAAATTTCACAATTTCTGCCAGGGTATGCAAAATTTTGAGCACAACTGTATGTAATGCAGTGTACCATCCCACTCAAGCACTCTTGCTGTCTGTCTATTACTGTACAGTTACATTTATTCATTTAGCAGACGCTTTTTATCCAAAGCGAAAAAATGCGGAAGGATACAACATACGTGATTCATCCTAAGGAGACAGTAGCATGAAAAGTGCTGCATCGAATACAGAGATTAGAGTGCAACAATAATATATATATATATATATTTTTGAGTGTATGGTCAAGTGCTCATGAAAAAGATGTGTCTTTAGCAGTGAGGGAGTCTGCATCACGGATAGAGTTTGGAAGGTCGTTTCAGCTAAATACAGTGAAGCCGAAAGTCCAGAAAAGTGATTTTGTGCCTCTTTGTATTGGTACGACTCATTTGCAGACCGCAGCCTTCTGGTGGTAACGTAGCTTTGCTGGAATGATTTTGGGTAAGCCGGAGGAGACCCACAAGTGACGTGTGAAAAAAAAAAAAAAATCCCTACAAAATTTGCCGCTTTGAATTTCGTACAGATGTAGGTACATTTTCACCAGCTCGCAAATAACTAAACACCGGTGTGTTCATGTTGACAGACAGACTGAATGCCGTTAATGGGAATTAGGAGCTGGCTTCAAGGTAGATGGAGCTCCATGTCACACCTACTGATAATGTGGACCTGTGGCAGTAGGAAGGTGTTTAGTAGCCTGTAAGAAGTTTTCCGAATGCCTATTGTACACTGCACGCCAAAGCAGTGCATCACGACAACTTTCGCTGCAGACAGCGCTTGTGCTTTTACACCAGCAGAGTTACTGTTGCGCTCTATACAGAAAATTACGTTATAAAATGGTTATCATGAGTGTGCTATTGAGAAGTATACTGCCTTCACATGCTATCAGAATTATCGTAAATACAAGTTTCACACTCGGAAGTTGCTCATGAATGACCCCTCAAGTCGTAATTATGACTCAAAATCGTCAAAATCATTTTGATACCCGAATTTCCGAGATGGGAGGTGTCCAAAACTTTAAAAATGGCTGAGGAGAAGGGGGCCCTGGGTAGCTCAGTGAGTATTGATGCTGACTACCACCTCTGGAGTCACGAGTTTGAATCCAGGGTGTGCTGAGTGGCTCCAGCCAGGTCTCCTTAGCAACCAAATTGGCCCGGTTGCTAGGGAGGGGTAGAGTCTCAGAGTAACCTCCTCGTGGTCGCGATTAGTGGTTCTCGCTCTCAATGGGGCACATGGTAAGTTGTGCGTAGATCACAGAGAATAGCATGAGCCTCCACATGCGGAGTCTCCGCGGTGTCATGCACAACGAGCCACATGATAAGATCCGCGGATTGAAGGTCTCGGAAGCGGAGGCAACTGAGACTTGTCCTCCGCCACCTGGATTGAGGTGAGTAACCGTGCCACCACGAGGACCTGCTAAGTAGTGGGAATTGGGCATTCCAAATTGGGAGAAAATGTTTTTAAAAAGAAAGAAAATGGCGGAGGAGAGTACGGTTTCTGTAGTGAATGACAGGTTTTATTCATTTTTCTAAATACAGTTAATTGCTAGCGCTTACCGTTTTGGCCATATTCATTTATGTATATCAGCAACCATTTGATGCATGTTGTCATTTTTACACCGTAAAAATAGCTTGTATTTGACCATTTTTAATTTAATAGTATATAAAAGACAAGTTTTATTTGGTTTGTTTAAGCCTATTACTTGTAGTATACTTTAGTTTTAAATGATAAAACCGCATGTCTGCTTAAGCTATATAATTAATTTAATTTTGTTTTGTAATTTTTATTTTTCTTATTATTATTTTGTTTTCCTACAAGCTGTAATTAATAAAAAACACACTAGACTACAAATAGGTGTATTCTTAAAGTGCATTTAATCCAAATTCCATTTCAGGCTGCAGATGATGTTTGTGGTTGGCAGACATTGGACAATGGTAATCAGTACATGGATTCAGAATTTTTCATGCAAAATGTTATTTTAACATGGTTGGCAGTGATTGGATAATGTTGGCCATGACATTGAATTATTTATGCTAATTTCTTATATAATTTCTTTAACATCTCAAAAAACATGAATAACAAACACTCCTGGAAACATAATAAACAATTAGAAAAAAATAAAATCTAACTTTCTATAGCTTGGTATTATTTAAAATGTATTGGCAAAACTTTACACAATTTAGGAAAATAGGAATAGCTGTAATATCTGCTTGTTTTAGCGTGACAACACGTCATTTCCACTGGAGGGTCTTTAAAAAAGTCTGACCGGGGCTGCTTTGCACTTCACTTTAAACATCCACTCGCTAACTTCTTCCCCTTGGGGGAATCCCGGCGCCATTTTGGAAGTCCATTCCACTTCGCTAAGTTGGCAAGGGAAGTTTCTGCTGATAGACCCTAAACCCCTTGATTTTGACCATGGGAGCGAGCCTGCACAGATGTACACTTCAGGCAGCTCTATATCTCACAATGCAACTCTACTGTGACATCACAGCACAGATCATGCTCAAACTACCCCACCCCCACATCAGCAGGTTAAAATGTACAGGTACTGGGCTGCGTTCATCCTGGTTCCGAATACAACCCCTATGTTCTGAAATCCTTATTTTCAGAGATCTCTGTGTCTTGCCAACATGGGCAAGACCACAGGGACATTTGATCAAATAAATCAAATATTTTGTTGAGCATGTGATTATTCCCTTAATTTTCATTGTTTTCCCAGAAATTGGATGGGTATAGGTGTTACATTTCTGAGAAAAATTACACTGAGCACATGTATTTCCATACATGATCTAAAAAAGTTTTTTTTTTTTTTTTTTTTGATAAAGTGGACTCAAATCAGAGTGTACTAACATTGGTCTCAAATTAGGAGGTCGTTTATATACAATTTTGGGGAATTCTCTAAATTCATCTTGAAGTATTGGATCTGAACTCACAATGTGCCAGTGTTTATTCTCAATCATGAAGATTTTTAATTAAATCCAAAGACAACTCTCAGATACCACATATTATGAAAAGCTTAAGAGTAACCCCACAAATGAATTCAAAGATAATTTTGATTCAAAACTAAAACAATTACTTGACAATAAAAGAACATGAGTTCATGTGGGTATCGCATCCAATAATGCCAGTAATAAACAGTGCATTCAGAAAGTTTTCAGACCCCTTCATGATTTTCACATTTTATGTTGCAGCCTTATGCTTAAATGCTTTAAATGATTTTTTTTCCCACATCAATCTACACTCCATACCACATAATAACAAAGCAAAACCCACATTTTTGGTAACTTAGCAAATTTATTAAAAAGAAAAAACTAAAATATCACATTGACATAAGTATAAAGACCCTTTGCTATGACACTTGAAATTTAGCTCAGGTGCATTCCATTTCTCTGGATCATCTTTGAGATGTTTCTACACTTTGACCTGTGGAAAATTTAATTGATTGGGCATGATTTGGAAAGGCACACACCTGTCTATATAAGGTCTCACAGCTGAAAATGTATATTAGAGCAAAAACCAAACCATGAGGTCAAAGGAACTGCCTGCAGAGCTCAGAGATAGAATTGTGTCGAGGCACAGATCTGGGGAAGGCTACAAAAAATTTTTTCGGCTGCATTGAAGCTTCCCAAGAGCACAGTGGCCTCCATAATTCTTTAATGGAAGATGTTTGGAAAAACCAGGACTCTTCCTAGCTGGCCGCCCGGCCAAACTGAGCAATCGGGGGAGAAGGGCCTTGGTAAGAGAGGTGACCAAGAACCCGATGATCACTCTAGTTGAGCTCCAGAGATCATGTGTGGAGATGGGAGAAACTTGCAGAAGGACAACCATCACTGCAACACTCCACCAATCTGGGCTTTATGGCAGAGTGGCCAGACAGAAGCCTCTCCTCAGTGCAAGATACATGAAAGCCCACTTGGAATTAGCAAAAAAGCACCTGAAGGACACTCAGACTGTGAGAAACAAGATTCTCTGGTCTGATGAAATGAAGATTGAACTGTTTGTCCTCAATTCCAAGCCAAGCCAAGCACCACTCATCACCTGCATAATACCTTCCCAATGGTGAAGCGTGGTGGTGGTAGCATCATGCCGGGGGGGGGGGGGTGTTTTTCAGCTGCAGGGACTGGGGGACCTGTCAGGGTTGAAGGAAAGCTGAACACAGCAAAATACAGAGATATTCTTAATGAAAACCCAGTCCAGAGCACTCAGGACCTCAGACTGGGCCAAAGGTTCACCTTCCAACAGGAAAATGACCCTGAGCACAGCAAGACAATGCAAGAGTTGCGTAGGTATAACTCTGTGAATGTCCTTGAGTGGCCCAGCCAGAGCCCGGACTTGAACCCAATTGAACATCTCTGGAGAGACCTGAAAATGGCTGTCCACTGACGGTCCCCATCCAACCTGACAGAGCTTGAGAGGATCTGCAGAGAAGAATGGCAGAAAATCTCCAAATCCAGGTGTGCAGAGCTTGTCGCATCATACCCAAATAGACTTGATGCTGTAATCGCTGCCAAAGGTGCCTCAACTAAGTACTGAGTTAAGGGTTTGAATACTTATGTCAATGTGATATTTCAGTTTTTTTTCCCCTTTTCTCACCAAGTTGGAATGCCCAATTCCCAATGCGCTCTAAGTCCTCGTGGTGGCGTAGTGACTCGTCTCAATCCGGGTGGCGGAGGACGAATCTCAGTTTCCTCTGCGTCTGAGAGAGTCAATCCACGCATCTTATCACGTGGCTTGTTGGGCATCCGTACAACTTCATACCATGATTTCAGTTCCAGTGTAATCATGTGTGCAGCTCATGGATATCACACTGATGTCTCATAGGTCAAGGTGTGGTGGTTTTAAGTGTTTTAGACGATTTCTCCTCCTCATGTGAGTGCATGTAATATAATGAACACTGAGATGAGACTTTTCAGCGTGAGAGTGAATCCACTGCATTTACAGATTATTGTACTGTATTAAACTGTGTATATAATGCTGAATAGGTAAACCTCCAATAATCAAAACAAGCAAGTACAACCCCACCAATATTTATACCTTGATCAATGGAAACATGTAAATGCTTCATGCTGCAACCCCCCCAATATTCAAGCCAAATCTATGCCTTGATTATCCTTATAATGCCATATGTAATGTCTGATTTCACCAGTAAATTTATACCATGACTAACATGTTACTGGATTAACATCCACATATTTTTGAAAAGAATAGTTCAGAAACATGTCATCAGTGACAATACTATTTTAAAACTTACAATATTAATTTAAAATTCTTAAAATGTATGTAATCAGTGACTGTTCAAGCATATGTATCTAACATATTTATGTATTTTTCAGCTGGGCAGAATTATTAATATTTTTATTCTGGTGTCACCATTGCCTTCTGTTGGTCTGATTGTTTGTCCCACTCCATCCCCAATGTGTCATCATATGAACAATGAACAGTATTTCTTGTTAATTTTAGAAGTAAAGGAAAGGAGAGGTTTTGTATATGTCCTGAAAGTAATAGTAATAACAACAATAAATTCAAACTTAACTTTTCATAATTCATGCTTTGTTCAAAGTTGTGTGAGAGTATAGAATCATAAATTCAGTACTGTAAATTGAACCAAATCTGTATGTTCTTTATCATTCATGTTTTGTTTTTTAAATCATGTTTTAATAAAATAAAGGAAATTAAATTTCGATTTGTATCTGATTAATCAAAGAAATAATCGAAGACTAATCAATTATCAAAATAATCGTTAGTTGCAGCCCTACTGTACACCCTGAATTTCATAAGAGAAAATGAAGAGAAATTCATAAGAGTTTGGAAAGTCCCCCGAGTAGACCTATAGGATCTGCTATTGGTTCACCTATTGAGAATATTTCTGGTTTTGTTGATTTTGATAAAAAAAATTTAAACAGTTTGCAACCTCCCTTCCATCGGATGTACGAGATTCAGTGGACATGATCAACGTTTTAAAAACTGTCAGTGATTTGGGGAAAAATATACATCTTGTGACAATGGATATTCAGAACCTCTTTACTAATGTTGACCATCAGGCAGGTCTCGAAGCAATAAAAAATTTTTTTTGGATACTAGACCACCAGATACAAGACCCAGTAACCAGTCTATTCGAAAATAGGCTTAAATGGTTTAAAAAAAGAATGTTTTCATGTTTGAAAAGGTAAGGTGTAAGACAGTGTAAAGGAACTGCTATGGACAGCAAGATGTCCCCTAATTTCAGTTCACTATATGTGGCTTGTTTTGAAAAAGAACATGTATATAATTCAGATAACCCATACAATGAGTGTGTCAAACATTGTAAGTGGTATGTTGATGACATTTTTCTGATCTTTGAGGGTTCAGTTGAAAATTAACTAAAGTTCCATACATATCTTAATGCCTAATGAACATTAGAAATTCACTATCTGTTATGATTCACAGCAGGTCAGTTTTTTGGACATTTTAATAAAAAGACAAGGAAAAACATTGATTACTGACCTCTACATTAAAGAAACAAAACATTTTTATTTTTTGCATGGAGAATCCTTTCAACTAGTACCACTGAAAAAAGCTTACCAATAAGTAAATTCAGCCATATTAGGAGAATATGTACTGAACAATCTGACTGAGAAAAACAAGCTGGTGTTTTACAATATACTGTAGGTTTAAACAAAGAGGATACTCTGATGAATGGATCAGTACAGCTAGTGAGACGTATTCGCAGAAGACACAGGATGAGTGTTTATTGAAAAAGAAAAAGTATCTTTTAATTCTGGTCCTATATGTTATATCCAGTACTCGGCCCTTGGAAAAGAATTTGAAAAACTTGTAAAAAACAAAAACAAAACACTGACACTTTGTGAGTTTAGATCCAATACTTCAAGATGAATTTAGAGAATTTCCCAAAATTGTATATAAACGACCTCCTAATTTGAGAAAAATGTTAGTACACTCTGATTTGAGTCCACTTTATAAAAAAACTTTTTTTAGATCATGTACCTGATGGAAAATATCGTTGTGGATTGTGTGCTCACTGTAATTTTACTCAGAAATGTAACCTATACCCATCCAATTTCTGGGAATTATAATCACATGCTCAACAAAACATTTGATTTACCTGATGAAATGTCCCTGTGGTCTTGCCTATGTTGGCAAGACACAGAGATCTTTGAAAATAAGGATTTCAGAAAATAGGGGTTGTATTTGGAACCAGGATGAACACAGCTGTTCATTTTAAAGAAGCAAAACACCCTGTGACTTCGCTAAGGTACAAAGGGATTGAACAAGATAGAATCCCAAGGAGAGGAGACACAAATAACCTACTACTTAAGAGAGAAACTTGTATTTATTCTTTACAAACATTGACTCCAAAAGGCTTGAACCAGGATTATGACATAAAACCATTTTTTGTTTTGTTTTGATTTCCTTGGGTTACACCTGTCTAAAAATTGTTGTACATATGTTTGCACCAATTAATGTTTTTAAGGTATATTACATTTTTTTTTTTATAAAATGTGGAATGAAATGTGTAGAATATTTGTCCTGTTTTTTGAAAAATGTGGTGTTTTTCTATATCTGGTGACTCCACCCACTTTTATCTCCTCCTATAAAAAAAAGAAGTGTATATAATTTAGGAGGGAAAAGATTACTTGTTTGCTGTTGTCGCTACATCGCTCACACTACAACATTGTGGAGATAATATCAAACATTACTTGAAAATACTGCAGCGTCTTTGACAGCTCAAGACTAAAGAATTTTAGCCTTTCTAACTTTTACGAGACTGAGACATTGATTTAGCTATGCCCCCTCTTTCCAAAACCCCACACATCAAAGATACAGCTGAGACTGACACAGAGCAGAAGTGCAGCATTCATGCATGTTCCCACAGTTGTCAAAAGCAATAGTAGCAAAATAGCACCCTCATCGCAATTGTCCTTCAGGTGTTAGATCACGCATGATCTAACAAGTCCCTTTTCTGTTGGTCAGAGTGGATTGTGAGGGGGGTTACTACACTCGGCGACCTGTATGAGAGTGAAGTGTTGAGATCTTTTGAGAATTTGGGTCATCATTTTAGGATTACCAGATCTCAGTTTTATAGGTATTTACAGCTGTGCCACATGCTCTGTACTGTTTTTGGGAGTAGCACACACACTCCCCTAAGGCGGCAGGTGCTTTGGGAGAGGTGATTGCTGCTTTTGGAAAAGGTCATGAGGCATCAGGGTATTACTCCCTGCTAACTCAGGGTCTGGGGGATGGAGCTTTAACTTTGTAGAGCCGAGGAGGGCGGGGCCGGGCTGGAATGAGACACACCCAGTCCCCAATCAGCCTGATGGGGCGCGCGAGGGATAAAGGCGGCTGGGGACGACAGCTGTGCTGTGTGTTTTTGGTTGTGTGTTTAAGTTGTTCATTAAATTATTATTTAAGTTGTCAAGCCGGTTCTCGCCTCCTCCTTTCCACTAAACCCCCTTACAAACTTCTATCAAGAGATTATGGGAGAAAGATTTGAACTTGGTATTGGAGGAAGGTCAAGTCTGCATCTAGAGATGCAAGGGTTCGCCTTATGCAATTTAAGATTTTACATAGATTTTATTGGACCCCCTCTAGATTATATATAGGCTTGGTCTTAAAGACACACCCACCTGCTGGCGATGCCAATCAGAAGTTCTCAAGAAGTTTCCAATCAAAAGACTCATGTCTTTTGGGGGTGTGTTACAATTCAAGATTTCTGGTTAAGGGTTCAGCGTTATTTGTGTGACATTTTGGGCACTCAAGTTTTACTTTGCCCCAGCCTTTGTATTTTGGGCAATGGGCGGTCATAAATTTGGGGGACAAATTTATAAAACATTGGGTTCTGACAAGTGTTATGATTGGCAAACAAGTTATTTTAAGGGGTTGGAAGTCGGACGGAGCGCCATCATTTCCGGAGTGGTGTGCGGAGATGGGGAGGGTGGCAGCTTTTGAAGAAGGGGTATCTAGAGGATTGGATAATTTGGACTTGTTTGTGGGAAGTGGGGCAAATATCTGGCATTATTTATACCAGATAAATATTTCTCTCCACTGTCCATCGGGGATGGACAGTGGAGAGAGAGGTGTAGATGTTATGTGTGATTATTATATTTTATTTTATTTATTTATTTATTTTTATATTTTTTTGTGTGTGTCTATAATCATGTGGGAACACTGGGGTGTTCTTGTGGGTGGGGTTGGGGATTGTGGGGGGGGGGGGGGTAGTGATAGATTAGTAGTAAAATCAATTAAATATTGATTCTGTTTGTAAATGTTTTTGCTTTTATTTGTTAATATATGAATCAATAAAAAAATGTAATCTAAACAATATCTTCAGTATCGCACTGCCAAGTTCTCACAGTGGCTGGAGTAGTAAAGATGCTAACGCAGAAGAAAGAGACAGACAAGGAATTTTTTTTAGTGTTGAACAGTAAGTGCATTTAGTGTGGATTGGTTAAGTGCTCACGAAACAGATGTGTTTTCATCTGGTTTTTGAATGCTGAGATGGTTTCAGCAGATTGTGTGAAGGTTGGAAGCTCAATCCATCACAGAGGTACAGAGAGAGTCAATGATTGTGAAATGGACTTTGTGCCTCTTTGTCACGGGACCACCAGGCACCACTTGTTCACTGACCACAGAGAGCGAGTTGGGACATAGACCTGGAGGAGTGAATTGAAGTAAGGGTGAGGTTCCATTGGCTGTCCTGAAAGCCAGAGTCAAAACCTTGAATTTGATGAGGGCAGCTACTGGCAGCCAGTGGAGTGAAATCAAGAGTGGGGTGACATCAGCCCTCTTTGGCTGATTGAAGACCAGATGCCCTGCTGCATTCTGGATCATCTGCAGTGGCTAAATCATGCTATCTAGGAAACTGGCCAACAGGGCATTACAGTAGTCTAGTCTTGAAATGACCAGAGATTGCTTTAGGAGCTTTGTAGCATATTCAGACAGGAAAGGTCTGATTTTCCTGGTGTTGTAAAGAGCACACCTGCAAGAACGGGCGGCTGATGAGATGTTGACAGTGAAGTTAGCTGGTCATCCACCACCACTCCCAGGTTCCTGGCTGTCCTGGTAGGCGTTAGCGTAGTTGAGATTTGTCAACTTCGGATGAAGGTTTGTCCAGGTGGATGTTGAAGACCTCAAAGACCACCAGCAGAGTGCCATACTCAGGGAATGAGGACAGCAATACATCTAGCTCCTCAACAAAGTTGCCTAGATGACCTGGAGGATGACAGATGACCAAAAAGTGAATATTAGCAGTATTAGTGGTAGTATTGGCATGATTTTCGAAAGATATCTTATTGCAGAGAGATGAGAGAAGAGTGAATTTGTTGGAAATTAGCAAACCACATGAAGAGGGCTGCCGCTTCCTCTACAGTGCTTTCACTACTGCTACAGTGCTTTTCACTTAAGTACTAGTGAGTTAACCAGACTTAACCAGTCATTAATACAAATTTTAAAAAAATTATTGTTGCACTTATAATCTGTTTTGAATATTATTCTGATGCTAGTGAAACTTTGTAGTATGGCACTATTCATACCACTCTCTCCTTAAGATGATTCGCTTTTGTTTTCCTCTTTTGTAAATCGCTTTGGATAAAAGCGTCTGCCAAATGAATAAATGTAAATGTAAATGTAAGTACTAATTACTTTTTGCTACACAGCTGAGTCCAGTCCACAAATTAGCAACTCAATGTCACAAAGTGTAAAATGCCTGTAACTCCAGCAGGATTGATCTAAAATAGTCACTAATAGTCAAACATTTACCTAAACTGTCACTGAAGTGCAGTACAATCTACTGGCTAACAACACCTGCCAGTCCAAAATCACAGAAAAAACACAATCAGTCATTACCTTATTTGAAAAAGACATATATACAGATTCTGCATTAATTATGTAATTGAAACAAAAATATTCTAGAACTGAGTGGTATTCAACTTTTGACCTCAGACACTCGGAGGAGTAAAACAGGGAACCCTTTCCACGTGATTTATGTTATTGACACACACACACACACACACACACACACACACTGAAAATAGGAACTGAGTAGCTGTGACATGTGTCATGTGTATTTTGTTGATTCATGTCTTTTATTTTGAAAAGTTTAGTTCCTGCTTCCCTTGTCATTTGATTCTTGTTTTCCCTCCATGTTCATGTGTCATGTTTTCATTGGTTTATTGTTTAATTATCTCGTTACAGTTCTGTCTGTTCATTGGTTGATGTTTCCCATGTCTAGTATTTAAGCCCTCATGTTTGCCATTGTCCATTGTCAAGTATTGAATGTATGTGGATGTGTTTTGTGCTAGCCAAGTCAAGCCAGGTTATGTTTATGTCAAGTCAAGTTTTAAGTCATAAACATAGTTTATGTTTCACGTTTGTAGTTAGGGTTATAGGTTATCACGTTTGTAAATAAACTGCACTTGGGTTCTCTACACTTCGTCATCGTCTTCATTATTGCCAGCAGCCAGCACTCATTACAGAATACTTTACCGACTAGGAACCCAGCAATTCTACTCATATGGCTACGTCAGGGGAATCATCCCCTGGAGGAGTACATAGAGGACTTTTGCGCTCTGGCCAGCCAGGTGGATTTTAATGTGGTCGCCCTCAAGGACATTTTTAGGGTGGGGTTATGTGAGCCGATTTCCTCGATGCCTGGCGGTCACAGTTCCCTCAGCCTGGCTCAATATATCGACCTCGCCCTACAGATCATCGGTTCCACGTTCACTGTGGGGGAGGAGGATGCCGAGCCAGAGTTCCACGACGTGGCCACCGCCGAGCCAGAGTTCCACGACGTGGCCACCGCCGAGCCAGAGTTCCACGACGTGGCCACCGCCGAGCCAGAGTTCCACGACGTGGCCACCGCCGAGCCAGAGTTCCACGTCATGGCTGCCAAGCCAGAGTTCCACGTCATGGCTGCCAAGCCAGAGTTCCACGTCATGGCTGCCAAGCCAGAGTTTCATGTCATGGCCGCCAAACCAGAATTCCTCATCATGGTCGCTGAGCTAGCGCCATCTTTTGCTCCATGCCTGATCATGGCAACGCCTCAGCCTGCTCCATGCCATGTCACGGCAACGCCTCAGCCTGCTCCATGCCACGTCACAGCAACTCGGCTTTGCCGGGGTCCCTCCGGCTCCTCCTTGGTCTGTCGGTCACCTGGCTCCGCCTTGGCTCTCCGATCCTCTGGCTGCGTCTCGTCCCTCCAATCTGTCAGCTCCACCGGGGACCTCCTTCCCTACGGTTCTACCTTGGTCCTCAGTCCCACCGGCTCCACCTCAGTCTTCCGATCCCCCAGCTCCGCCTTGCTGCTCCGAGCCTCCAGTGCCGCTTTGGTCCACCCTGGCCCTTCGAGTCTTTGGCTACTCTCTGAGCACCAAGTTCCATGGCTCCGCCCCTCGAGCCTCTCACGGCTCCACCCCCCACGGACTCTGCCCTGGTCCCATGCCCCTCGCCCTTTCACGCCACACCACGCCCCATGCCTCAAGACCCCCCCCCCCCCCAGCTCCCTACAGAACTTTGAATTTATGTCATGTTTTGTTTATGTGTTGGGGCGTCGGGAGCTGCCCCTTAGTGGGGGGGATATGTCATGTGCATTTTGTTGATTCATGTCTTTTATTTTGAAAAGTTTAGTTCCTGTTTCTCTTGTCATGTGATTCCTGTTTTCCCTCCATGTTCATGTGTCATGTTTTCATTGGTTTGTTTAATTATCTCGTTACAGTTCTGTCTGTTCATTGGTTGATGTTTCCCATGTCTAGTATTTAAGCCCTCATGTTTGCCATTGTCAAGTATTGAAGGTATGTGGATGTGTTTTGTGCTAGCCAAGTCAAGCCAGGTTATGTTTATGTCAAGTTTTAAGTTATAGTCAAGTTCATGTTTATGTTTTGATTCACGTTTGTAGTTAGGGTAATAGGTTATCACAGTTTGTAAATAAACTGTACTTGGGTTCTCTACACTTCGTCATCGTCTTCATCATTGCCAGCAGCCAGCACTCGTTACAACATGTCAGCTTGCTTAAATATATTTACTGAGAAGTCAACTAATAGCTCAAAGGTCAACCTTTCTCATAATGCTCACTTTGATCCTGGAAGGATCACTCAGAATCTCAGTTGACTTCGACAGCGTGTAAGTGTATATAATGAAGCATATCAATATTATGTAGTGTTCATCCCTCCTCCGGCCCTCCTAATTCTCAAGTTCCCGGTTAGGCACTGGCGCTGCGTGTTCAGCTTCTCCAGTACTTTCACCGTTCGCTTTCGAAATAGTCGGGCTCTCCTCAGGTGCAGGTTTCACGTGGCTGCAGATCTGTTTAGCACTCCATTACTGGTCACTGCCAGGATAGTAGCTGGACCCAGATACTTTGGCTCCCCCAACTTAGCTTAACTTGCCCTCAGCTGTCTTAAAATCTCTTTCTTCCCACATCACGGCAAAATTGTGCGCCACCCCTATGCATTGTGTATATATTTATTGATTTGTCTTTAGCCAATTGGCATGCTCTAATCAATGCAAACAACCCAGCTGCTTGTGCGGATTTGTATGGATGTGAATATGCTTCGATAATACGATTTTGAAGTTCAGTTATGGCATAACCACACCAGTATACAGCATCACTCGGTTTTGAACATGACCCATCTATATACCAGTGATCCTCTTCCTCCAGGCAGACGAGGAAACGTATGGCCTGCAAGAGGTGGATGCATGCAGACGATCCAATGTGAATCCAATGCGATCATGTAAATCATCAGAAAACTGGTCATTGGTTAACAATTTGTGCAATGACAAAGTTGGACCATGCACAACGGAGGTTGGTTTAATAGTCAGATTAACAGTAGCCAACAAAATAGCCTCTTATCCCAATCGACGTTGTGCTGTCTTGTGTTGTGTAGTAATATTGTGCATAATTACATCATGATGGTGCCGCGGATGGCCGCCTCGGTGTGGAGCGCTCCTATTGTTTTGTTATTTTTGTTTGTTTGTCCTGTGTTTAGTAATCATTTTTCAGTCAGTTTTACCAGAGACGAACTGCTGAACATTTGACAGCATACACCAGTCAATCTTTTCCCTGATTTTGAATATTCGGACGTTTTGTTTGACATTCTAGTTGGAGGCACGGCTGTGTTGTTTAAACGTGCTATGAGACGCAGGCGAGGGAGAAGAGCAGGCGCGCTGGTCAGGCTCTGTCGGCGCAGCTTTCCAACAACGCTGCCGAGCATTCATCTTGCAAATCTCCGCTCTCTCCCTAACAAAACGGACAAACTACATCTCCTCACCTGCACAAACAAGGACTTTTCAAACTCTGCTGCCTTGTGCTTCACAGAAACCTGGCTGAGTGAAGCCATTCCGGACAGAACGTTACATCTGTCGGGCTTCCAGCTGTTCAGAGCGGATCGCATCGCAGATTTAAAAGGGAAAACAAGAGGCGGTGGAACATGCTTTTACATCAATGAAAGTTGGTGTACAGATGTAACAACGTTAATGAGGATGTGCTGTCCTAATTTGGACGTGCTCTTTATTAACTGTAAGCCTTTCTTCTCGCCGCGGGAGTTTTCCTCGTTTATTCTGGTGAGTGTGTATATCGCGCCAAACGCGTGTTTGAACACAGTGCTGCAACAGCTGGCTGATCAAATCACAGACACGGAACAACAATACCCGGACTCAGTTATTATTATTCTCGGGGATTTTAACAAAGCAAACCTCACACGTGAACTGCCCAAATACACACAGCACATCACATGCCCAACCAGAGACAATATATTGGACCACTGCTACACAACAATAAAGGATGCATATCGCTCTTTCCTAGAGCAGCTTTGGGATTATCTGATCACTGTCTGGTTCATCTTCTTCCAACCTACAGACAGAAATTAAAATCCGCTAAGCCTGTATTAAGGACTGTAAAGAGATGGACCAACGAAGCAGAGCTGGAACTACAAGCCTGCTTTGACTGCACTGATTGGAGTGTTTTTGAGGCTGCAGACACCAATCTGGATGAGCTCACAGATACTGTTACATCATATATCAGTTTTTGTGAGGAAATGTGCATTCCTACTAGGACTTATTTAAAATTTAACAGTGACAAACCATGGTTTACAGCAGAACTCAGGCAGCTTCGTCAGGCCAAAGAGGATGCTTACAGAGTTGGGGATAAAGTCTTGTACAATCAGGCCAGGAACACACTGAATAAGGGAATCAGAGCGGCTAAAAAAAGATACTCTGAGAAGCTGAAAAACAAGTTTTCAGCTAACGACCCTGCATCAGTGTGGAGTGGCATGAAACAATTTACGAATTACAGGACTCCTACCCCCAACCCTGTGGTGGACCAACAACTGGCTGACGACTTGAATGTGTTCTACTGTAGATTTGAAAGGCCCAATCTCACACCCCACACCCACTCTAACCTTCACTTCACACAAACACCAACACCTCCTGCAATCCCCCTCCTCCCCCCTCCTGCTACTCAACCTGCACTTAAGATCTGTGAAAATGATGTGAGCCACGTCTTTCTACTACAAAGTATAAGGAAAGAACACAGGGCCCAGATGGTGTTTCACCTGCATGTCTTCGATCCTGTGCTAACCAACTGGCCCCCATCTTCACACAGATCTTCAATAGATCACTAGAGCAGTGTGAAGTCCCATGCTGCTTCAAACGTTCCACTATCATCCCCATCCCAAAGAAACCAAAAATCACTGGACTTAATGAATACAGACCTGTCGCCCTGATGTCTGTGGTCATGAAATCATTTGAGAGACTGGTGTTGGCCCAACTGAAGAACATCACTGGACCCTTTCTAGATCCCCTTCAATTTGCTTATCGAGCAAACAGGTCTGTGGATGATGCAGTCAACATGGGATTGCATCATATCCTGCAACATCTGGACAGACCAGGGACATATGCAAGAATCCTTTTTGTGGACTTCAGTTTGGATTTCAACACCATCATCCCAGCTATACTCCAGAATAAATTACACCAACTCTCTGTTCTCTTGTCTATCTGTCAGTGGATTACCAGATTTCTGATGGACAGGCAGCAGCTTGTGAGACAGGGGAAACTCACTTCCAGCACCTGTACAATCAGCACTGGTGCCCCCCAGGGATGTGTGCTCTCCCCACTACTCTTCTCCCTCTACACCAATGACTGCATCGCCAAGGACCCCTCTGTCAAGCTCCTGAAGTTTGCAGATGACACCACTGTCATCGGCCTCATCCTAGATAATGATGAGTCTGCATACAGAAGGGGGGTTGAACAGCTGGCTGTCTGGTGCAGTCAAAACAACCTTGAGCTGAACACGCTCAAAACGGTGGAGATGACTGTGGACTTTAGGAAGAACACCCCAACACTGACCCCCCCTCACCATTCTAAACAGCACTGTGGCAGCAGTGGAGTCATTTAGGTTCCTGGGCACTACCATCTCACAGGACCTGAAGTGGGAGACCCACATTGACTCCACTGTGGAAAAGGCCCAGCAGAGGTTGTACTTCCTTCGCCAGTTGAGGAAATTCAACCTGCCACAGGCGCTGCTGATACAGTTCTAATCAGCGGTCATTGAGTCTGTCCTCTGCACTTCAGTAACTGTCTGGTTTGGTTCGAAATCAGATATCAGAAGACTAGAAAGGACAGTTCGGACTGCTGAGAGGATTATTGGTTGCCCCCTGCCCCCCCTTCAAGAACTATACACTTCCAGAGTGAGGAAAGAGGCTGGAAATATCACCCTGCCCACTACCTTTTTGAAATGTTGCCTTCTGGCCGATGCGTCAGAGCTCCCTCAGGCTATCCATCTCATGAACAGATAAATTGCCCCATTGAGCAATAACTATGTGCAATACACAGTTTAGTCTTTTTTATATTTATCCAACACATCCAACCTCTTCTGCCACTTCATTCCTCTGAAAAAACAAAAAACAAAACAAAAAAAAAACATTTGCACTGCACATAACAGATTTGTATTTACACTGTAAATAACAGATTGTATTAGATTTGCACTACCCATGTGTATGTGTGTATGTATGTATGTATGTATGTGTGTGTGTCTGTACGTATGTGTATAATAATTTTTTGTTTTTTATTTTTTATTATTATCTATGTCTTGCTGCTGTTTTTGTATTGTTTTTGTATGGTTGTACACTGGAAGCTCCTGTCACCAAGACAAATTCCTTGTATGTGTAAGCATACTTGGCAATAAAGCTCATTCTGATTCTGATTCTGATTCTGATAATTGCTCCTACCTGATGCGAGGTGTGCAAAGTCATAGGGTGTGAAAGAACAATGCGTTCTGCATCTTGTACCATCAATGCCGCAGCAGCAACTGCCCGCAGACACGCAGGGAGGCCTTTGGCGACTGCATCTAATGTCTTCGACAAGTATGCCACCGGTCTGTATGGTACACCATGGGACTGGGTGAGGATCACTGGTGCTGTGCCTCCAGCCTCATGCACTTACAGATGGAAAGGTTCACCATAGTTTGGCAGACCTAGAGCTGATGGGAAACTTAGACTTTTACAAAAGTGCTTGAAAGCCATGTCCATTTTATGGGCTCTTCTGCCACTGAGAGTATGGCCTCTCTCAATATCTTGTCGTACAATGAGCAGTTCGGGATCCAGGCTCGACAGTAATTAACTAGGCCCAGAAAATTTTGCATTTGGGTCTTTGTTGACGGATGCTGAAAGGTGGTTAGAAGAGGAGAGACAAATTGTTCCTTTCTGCAGCTCATAACCCAGATAGTCAACTCTCGGTTTCACCCATTGCAGCTTGTCTTTTGACGCCTTGAAACCAGGATTTCGTCAGCATATTGCAGCAGACAGGTCTGTGGCGGTAGCTTGGTGTCTTTCAAAGTAGCATGCACTACAGCAGAGAACACAGCAGGTGAGTCTCTAAATCCCTGGGGCATTCTTATCCATGTGTATTGTCGGCCTCCGTACGTGAACGCGAACAGGGGCTGCGTGAGAGGCAAGACTGGCACACTGAAAAAGGCAGAACATAGATCAATAACAGTAAAATAAGTGTGGTCTGCTGGAACAGAATTAATAGTTGTGTACACATCTGGCACCACAGGAGACAATGGAACAATTCAATCATAAATTTTCCTCAAATCTTGTGTTAGTCACCAGCCAAATTACTAGTTATGAAATGTCAGCTTGCTTAAATATATTTACTTAGAAGTCATCTAATACCTAAAAGGTCAACTTTTCTCACACCCAGTAAAGAGACCAGTATGAACAATGAAGACCAGGAGTCAAAGCTGAAGTTTCACTTAGTTGAAGAAGAGAGTTTATTGAAGACAAAGTTCTTCACATTTCCAAAGGCAAAGATAGAAACAGAAAATGAGTTGAGGATCTACCCTCGAACTAACTTACAATACAAAAATGGCTAACAATTACAGGCAAATGCAAATTAGTTGATGTCATCTTTACAGGCTTACAGGCTTCTGAGTTTACCATATTGATATTTATGGAATATATATTTAGAAACATAACATTGATCAGCTGGAACCACGAAGTCTCAGTTGGTCTGCAGATAATGGTAAAAGGTGAGTTGTAGATCGATAGGGCTCTTTTCTTTTTAGATACCCTTGGCATACAGTTCCTCTGACTTAGTGACACCTCCTACAGTGACACCATTAGACAGAACAAAACAATGGCTATCTTTTCCCCAAGGTTGAGTCCAGCCTCGAATGGAACACAGGCTTTATCCAGCTGGAACAAACATGAAGAGAGAACAATAAGTCCAAACGCAACAGCAAAGTTAGGCAGAAACATACTTTTAGTGATGAATACTAAGAATACATTTGTGTTAGTAAATACATGTGGGATATTAATGACCTAAAACTTAAACACAATAGAACACTTGATTAATTTTTTATTATAACAACTGTTAGTGAATGTATTCAACTTACCAATAGACAGAAGAGACAGGGGTAACCATCAGCACTTTCACTCTATGCTTATGTTGTACCCCTGGCCAATACCATCCCTACAGTGAAGCATGGTGGTGGCAGCATCATGCTGTGGGGATGTTTTTCAGTGGCAGGATCTGGGAGACTAGCCAGGATCGAGGGAAAGATGAATGCAGCAATGTACAGAGATATCCTTGATGAAAACCTGCTCCAGAGCACTCTGGACCTCAGACTGGGGTGAAGGTTCATCTTCCAACAGGACAATGACCCTAAGCACACAGCCAAGATAACAAAGGAGTGGCTCTGGGACAACCCTGTGAATGTCCTTGAGTGGCCCAGCCAGAGCCCAGACTTGAACCCATTTGAACATCTCTGGAGAGATCTGAAAATGGCTGTGCACCGACACTCCCCATCCAACCTGATGGAGCTTTAGAGGTCCTGCAAAGAAGAATGGGAGAAACTGCCCAAAAATAGGTGTGCCAAGCTTGTAGCATCATACTCAAAAAGACTTGAGGCTGTAATTGGTACCAAAGGTGCTTCAATTAAGTATTGAGCAAAGGCTGTGAATACTTATGTAGGGCTTTACTGGTTGTTTAGATCAGTGTTACTATCAGAAATGATTAATAATTATTTATTTAATTATTAATTAATATTTAAATTAATTAATTGAATCTAACTCATTAAAACCTCATATGGGGCTCCAGTAAATGTAGTGTGCTACATTTAGGAGCAAGTTTGGTTATTAGCAATAATTAATAATTATCAAAGATAATTATTAATTATTAAAATCAATAGAACATTGATGAGAATCAATGTTAGCTTTTTTTAAAATCCTTTAAATCAAACAATTATCAAAGATAATCATTAATTGTTAACATCGATGAAACATTAATTAAAATTAACACTAGCTTATTGATCATTCAAATTAAAAAATCATCAAAGATAATTATCAATTATCAAAAATCAATAGAATATTAATAAGGATTAACATTGACGGGGCACCACCCTGGAATCAGGGACTAATAACCAAATAGTAAAACAGTCTCAATATTAGATTGTTTTCTTAGGAAAATCGACATCCGAAGAATATCGATTTTCAGGAAAAATACCCTGAGTATTAATAATGAGCGGACATGGCGGTCCGTAAACTGTACAAGCAAAAACCTTGAAACACAAGAATAACACACTATAATATTCTATCTCTGCCCAGACGTAAACCTCTTACTTGAATCGCATGAGGACACAGGTAGAATGTGTTTTCCTCCGTCCTTTAACTCTGACACGGTTCCTTGAGGCTCGGGTGATGACGGGAGGCCGTTTCCTCGCTCTGTCAGCGGGCGGTACGGCTGTTGATTCTCGGCAGGCTGGCAGAGGACTCAGAAATGTCGACTTGATTGAAGATAGAAGAGAAATCTTTAATCTCTTCACTTCTGTAGGCAAACGGATGAAGATGCGAATTGCTTGGCAGTCTCCTTCAGATCCGTTAGAGTGTTCGGTTGAACACAGAGTAACCTCAACTCGTCCAGTGAGATGGAGATTTTATGGCCACAGTTTCAAGTCAGACGTTACTTCCTTGTGCCACGAGGTTGCACCAGAGAGCAGCGAAGAGCTGCATCCACACGCTGTAGTCGCTGGAAGCGAATTCTGGAAGCATTTCAGAGGTATTTCAACTCCTGATGATGTCATGTTTGAGGGACGTTGTGTTGTGTGCCTCATCCAATAGGAGTTGAGAGTTCGATCCTTTAGTGAGCAAGGCTTCATGGATTTGTAGTCTGTTTTGGACTCCCTTTGTTTGATTTTGGCGCGATTTTTATCAGTAAGATTTACGACATGGTATGTGGGGGCTTGAGTTAAGTTTTTACGACTGTTAGGCCTGCCTTTGTCTTCTATCTGAATACATGAGGCCCAACACTTATGTACATGTGATTTCTTTCGTTTTTTATTTTTAATACATTTGCAAAGATTTCAAACAAACTTCTTTCACGTTGTCATTGTGGGGTATTGTTTGTAGAATTTTGAGGAAAATAATGAATTTAATCCATTTTGGAATAAGGCTGTAACATAACAAAATGTGGAAAAAGTGAAGCGCTGTGAATACTTTCCGGATGCACTGTACATGTACTCCACATGTGAGCTTTGTGCCATATACACAAGATGGAGCTCCAAACTTACACACCTTTACTCTAATTAGGCTTGCAAATACCTCGACCAAACACAGACTAAACATACCAATTAATGCAAGCAGTTAAACATTATATATTAGATTATTGTACACTATATTAACCAAAAAATAACTGTCATACTGGAAAATAGAGGAGAAGATTAATAACAGAAAAACTCTAGATGTTTCCTCACAGAAAACTTTATTTGGAATGAGGGAAAACCCGCGAGAGCTCCCCATAGTGTATAATCAGGCAAAACTAATCAATCATGAACCTACATTGGTACAGGTTCAATACAGGATTCAATATAAGGTCCTGCTATATGTTTTTAAAGTGGTTCATGGAATTGTTCCTGGTTAAATTACTAATCTTGTTAATCTTCACTACTCATGTAGATCTCTAAGTTCAGCTAACCAACATCTTACGATCCCTTGGTTTTGCGTAAAGCTTAAAGGTGATCTTGCCTTTTCTGTTGCTGGTCCAAGGTTGTGGAATGGTCTTCCAGTTGATATTATGCTGCCTTCACGTGCTATCGGAATTATTGTAAATACGAGTTTCCCACTCGGCAGTTGCACATGAATGACACCTCAAGTCGTAATTACGACTGGGAAACTCTGAGATAATTTTGATACCCGAGTTTCCAGGTTGGGAGGAGTTGTAAACTTTCAACATGACAGAGGAGAGTATGGTCTCTGTAGTGAGTGACAGGTCTTGTTATTTTTTACAGTTAATTGTTAGCGCTTACCGTTTTGGTCATATTCATTTATGTATTTCAGCAACCATTTGATGCATGTTGTACATTTTTATCCTGTAAAAATAGCTTGTATTTGACCAAAACTACATTAAATCGTCCACAAGATGAGTAATGTGTGAAGCATTTGCATGTTTCCATTGATCATGGTTTAAATCTGTGTTTCCCAACAGATTTTCTTTTCTGCCACGGCACACTTTTTACGACTAAAAAATTATACGGCACACCACTATCCCACATAGGCTAACCATCGTCAATATTTTTCCTTTTCAAGAACTTGTCCATGTTTTCTGTCCGTCTTAGTAGCATGTTTACTTGTAATATTTGAAATTCGGCTATGCAAAAAAACTAAAACTAAAAAAAAACAAGTCACATAGGTAGGCTACGCTGTGTGAGGTCACAGGTGGCAATAGCGCTAAGTGGGTAATGAAAAAACAACAAATTTGCTTCTTTTCTAATTTGTAGATTTGTTCTTGCAATGCCACAACAAATTACAGGGATGCCAACTCATGAGGGGCGAAAAAGGAAAGACAATCATAAACATTTTTTCTGGGGACATTTTAAAGAATAAGCTAAAAGCACCAATTCCAGCTATTTTAGTGATTCAAGTTTATTCAAGTTTACAATCGTGCAGAATTAGCTGCAAAAATAAAGAGTATTTTGGTGAGGCTTGCTTCTGTCTCACAAATTTGTTCAATTTTATTAACTGATTAGTTCAGTGACCCCTTCTGGAAATGTCACTAGGTGGCGACAAATGAGCGTCTTTTGTGCTATGAGTGAGTCAGTGAATCATTTTGAGTCGTTCATGACCGAAATCTACCAAGAGACTTTATAGTGTTTAAGCATTAAAAGAACAAAGCAGATCTATAGTCTTCCTTCAGTCTGAGCATTATTTTTCATCCAAAAAGACAATAATAATAGTGTAATAATAGTGAGTTTCAATAACGTCCTTATTTTCTCCTTTATTAAAACTTGCATGACTACAAATCTACTGACTTCAGTATAAGAATTATAAACACAAAGCAGATCTACGGTATCATTTTCCTACAGATTTAAACTGCTGAGCATGACTTTTATAATAAATACAACAATAATAGCCTAATAATAATCATTTTGAGTTTCAATAATATTCTTTCGTCATTGTAAAGCGCAATTCACATGAGTTGAGTCGAGTCGTCAACGCTCCGTTCAATGCCAGCGTCAAGCCCCGCATTGCCCTCTACATGACAAGAGTTGCAGAAAGCATCACAGAGGGGCGATTTTACGAGTTTGCCACATAAAAAAAGCAGGAGATGTGCACAATAAACATTGAAAACATGTTTGGAAGAGAGAAAAAAACTGGCAGTTGCTTTGATAGCAGAAAGTAATAAAAGGACTCGTTTATGTTTAGGTCTAAGCGTTTTCTTGGTGAATTTAAATTAGTTCAGTAACTGGGGTCTCAGATATTCGTAAACAATAAGCTAATATTTAATTAAAAGAAATGATGAGACATCCAATATCTCCTCACAGATTTGGACAGTTTTTAAATATTTTGCTTAGTACTCTCAAAGACATTATTGGTGAAGAAAAAAACATGTGTGTGAAAAACACTTTGGCGAAAAGTGACATCACTTCATAGACTTCAATGTATTCTGCAGCGCTGATGCGAGTCATGTGAAAGACCCTTAACGTGTACAAATATCAGTCACTTTTACACATTAATCGTAGCTCTTCACAATCACAAAAGCTTGTGACATGCTTTTATTTATTTTGTGGAATTTGATAATTTTCCATGGCACACCTGACAATGGGGGGGTTGCACTTGCTTGTTTTGATTACTGGGGGGAGGGGGGATCCCATACCTTCCCAGAATCTACACCCCTGGATTTGAGACTTTAATAGAACCATATTGTAGTGATAAAAAATAAAGTGCAATAAAATGTATTAAAATGACCGACAGATGTGTTTACGTTGAAAGTTATTCAAAATAACATGTTTCCTTTTCTTTCTTTTTTTTTTTTTACTTTTGAGGGAATAATGTCCCAAAATCTACATATGTGGACATCAAATTTATCAGCACATTGACGTGTGAAAAATTAACACTAAAAACTAGTGTATGTATTCTTGTATTCTTGAAATTACAGGTCATCTAAATATTTTTAAAATATTTAATGAACAGTAAAGATGCTATATTAGGCAACATTTAATAATTTTTCTTTCTTAAATCCCACTATAATATTGTGTACATTTTTCAGGGCTCGTAGTAAGACTTTTATTTTGATTCTCTGAACCGCTGTATTGTTGTGACGTCATAAAGCTGCGCTGTGATTCGTCGGTCTGTTGTTTCTCTTTCAGGTTTGTCTACAGGATTAAAGGTACATAAAACGATACAAAACGGTTAGAAGTGCTGCAGAGCATTACAAGTGTGTTCCAACAACACGATACTGTTATTTTTGTGTCTGTTTAAAGGGCTTCTACACATTGTGCTTTTACTTTACATTCAGTAAATATTGAGATTACTTGAATTAGCAGAGATCTAGTTACACATACAGAGTTACTCGTACACATGTTCTCCTTGTATATTAATTGTGTTGTGTATCAGACTGCTGGAGGTCAGGATGTTTCTGTGTTAGTTTTACAATTCGGTGCCTTTTACGTCCACATTGCAGTTTTTGGCGTATATAATGTTTAATTTGAGCCGATTACAATTTAATAGGGTTGTTAAAAAGAATAAATACATAGAGATATTGAAATACATAAAGATATTTGTAGGATTACACCCTTCTGTGAGTCTAGAAGTGTACTCCGTTATGAGAAGATACAGGGAAAGTTTATGAATTTTTCAAATGTCTAAACGGATGGAAAATCCTCATTAGAGCAGCACGCTAATAGTTACATAATAATCGTGAATATTTTGCTCAATTACAGTAACTTTTTAATAACAATTATTCTGTCATTTGAGATTTTTATTACATTTAAACAGATTTATTGCACTTTTATTTGAGCCCAAATCAAATAATAATGAGGAATTAGAAAATCAAAAATAAATGAAAGGTGAAATTAGTCATGCGTGACATGCTGCCTTCACGTGCTATAGAAATGATTGTAAATACGGGTTTTCCACTCGGAAGTTGCTCATGAACGACCCCTCAAGTCGTAATTATTACTGGAAAACTGAGCTCAGTTGGCCCTGTCCCAATACCCCCACTTGCGGTTTTGGTCTTGCCTACTTACCCACTTGTCTTACGTATTTCCTGTGTTTGGCCACTAGTGTGCAAGTACACGTGAAGACTGCGAGTGTGTGGATGACTTTTGATGGCAGGTTGGGACACTCGTGGACTTTGTCTTTTCACTCAGCTGAAGACTTGTGTGTTTGGTAGCTGTGACTGTTATAGCCTACTTATTAAATAACTGAAAAATGTTACCCATCTTTTTATTTATTAATACACTTTTGGTTGTTGGAAATGTATTGTATTGTAGAAAATATGTTTTTATTTCATGAAAATAATTGTAAAAGTTAATTAGTTTTACTCATTTTGATTTTCAATACTTTGCACATTAAAAAATGTTTAACTGTAAAATTGCATCGTCTATAACTGCTGTAAAATATGAAATATAAACAATAACTTTCTAATTTGTTTCTCAATACACTGCATAAAAGTTAATTAAAAAAATAAAAATTTTATTCTGTAAACCTGTGTGATCCATTAATAGCTACTAATACAAAACATTATTTATATAAGATGACAAAAGACGGCTTTACACAACTTATCAGTATGTGGTTTCATACAACAAATCAAAAGCATTAAAACGTATATTTTAAATACATAACATTTTTTAATTTTAAAACATTTACTAGACCGCGTATTGTATGCCACACTGGCTGATAAATGACCAAAATGACCAGCAGTATTAGCCAAGAACAAACAAAATAAGGTGATTACTGGGCGTGAAGGATAACAAAGAGGTATATAAATATACACATCTGAAATATTTTGTAATTATGATGCTGATATTAAGTCATCCCAAACACGTTATATGATGTTGAATATTTTTTGACTAAAATAAATATATTCTTCACTTATGTTTCACTATCTGATTATAATAAATAACTTATGTTGAAAAGCTTTCCTTGATGTCATCATGGCGAAAATACACCGATCGCTCGGGAAGGCGGGGTGTGTCTCCTGATCATGATGAACTCTGGGATAAACTTAGCCTGAAAGACCGCTCCGAAGCGGTATTCGCACTAGTGTGGATTTAGTGTGGGTTAATTGCACTGAGCTTTGGCATGGTTTAGACATGGGACAGTCTTGAACACTTCCTTTCGCGTGCACGCGCACTCAAGTGGCCAAGACCACAAGTGTGGGTACTGGGACAGAGCCTTTGATACCCGAGTTTCCAAGATGGGAGGAGTCGTAAACTTTCAAAATGGTGGAGGAGAGCACAGTTTCTGTAGTGAATGGCAGGTTTTGTAAATACAGCTAATGGGCTACTTGCACAACTGCTTCCGCTTTATAAGTAGTGCGGCTCAGGCGTTTCCGGTTACAGCGTTTAGTGCGCCTACATGCAGAGATTTATCCATAGGAAGGCAGATTATTTTTTTAGGGCTGTCAGTTGATTAAATAAATCATATTTCTGCGCTAACGTGACGTCTCAATTTGATAATTTGCTGAAATTTGCCTCTAAATATATTTTTTCCTTTCCAAATGTAGCTAAACTCAGCTCCTGAATAATAACATGTATAACCTGCAGCAGTCTGGCCATCTCATATTAACACGTTTCATTCATTGATGATATTTCATACCAGTTGAGATTCAACAATAAATTCCACCATACAACGATTGCAAATTACTTTTCTTTGGATAATTGTCCAAGATGTATTTATTTATAAGCTATTATCTTACTCTGACCATGCTTTAAAAAACACTCTGATGAAGCAGTTGTATTATCAAATTAAATAAATAAATAACTGCGCTAAAATACTGTATATTTAACCACACTATTTATATTTAATCTATTTCAAACGTTATAACTCATTATCTTTAGCAGCTCTTATGGATTTGCATTTAAAATGTATTGATATACAGTACTTTTCAGTGAAACAGTGACACAAAATAAGGATTAAAACATACATTTATTAAAAACAGGTTGATGCATGCGTTCATCGCGTATTTTTCCTCCCTTACACATGGATCATAGCAGTGACTGAAGCACATAGTTGTTTAATTCAAAGAGCGCCTTTGACTCATTCAACCTTTTGCCATTTCCTTTTCGAGATGATCTGTGAATAAATGTCTGCTACAGACCTCCGTGTGAGGAGAAACGGTGAAATGCGCTTGGATTGGAGTGGAGTATCTGCTTTACCAGCCATTCTCAGATAGGCTCGGGCTGAATTAAAGCTCTGAAAACTTCCACTGAACTTTGAAGAAGCTGTACACGGTAATGTTAAAAATATTTCATCTCCTATCTCTGAAAAGATCCGTACTTTAAAATCTTCTTTTGAACATTTATTTTAAGTGCCGTTTTGGGAACTAGGAAACTACGGCGCATGTAAATACGTTTAACCAGAAACTAGCGGGCCGCACTATTAAGAAGCTGTACACGGTCATGTTTTTTTTTTTTTTTATTAACATTTTTATTGATTCCTATGCACATGACAGTGGAAAAAAACTCAACACATTTATAAAGAATCAACATTTTACATTTAAACCCTACTAATACAATCCCACCCTGACCCCTAATGAACACCCCTGTGGTCCCACATAACACACACAATCCAATTTTTTTTTTAAATATATATATATATATCAAATAAAAAAAAATAATATATATATATATATATATATATATATATATATATATATATATATATATATATATATATATATATATATATATACACAAATAAATAAAATAATAATAAACATACATCATTAAACTAAACCACACTCTCCATATCCCCTCCCCGAGAGTCCCCCAAAAAAACTAAATATTTGCCCCATTTTTTTAGCAAATAATTCCCTAAACCCCAGCTTTCTACTTACCGCCAATTCAAATGCAGCTACCCTCCCCATTTCCACACACCACTCCAAAAAAGAGGGTGCTCCACTTGACTTCCATCCCCTTAAAATTACTTGCCTGCTGATCATGAGACTGGTCAGAACCCAATTTTTTATGTGATTATCCCCTAAATGCATGACCGCCCCATCACCCAAAATACAGAGTCTGGGACAAAGCAAAACCTGAGTGTTCAAAACATCACACAAATACCTCTGAACCCTCAACCAAAACTCCTGGATCTTAACACACCCCCAAAAGACATGGGTAGTGTCTCCAACTTCTAATTGGCATCACCAGCAAGTGGGTGTGTCTTTAAGACCAAGCCTATATAATCTAGAGGGGGTCCAATAAAATCTATGTAAAATCTTAAATTGTATAAGGCGAACCCTTGCATCTCTAGATACAGACTTGACATTTTTAAGAATCTTAGTCCACACTCCATCCTCCAATACCAAATTCAAATCTTTTTCCCATACTCTCTTGAGAGAAGTCAAGGCTCCATCCACCAGACCCTGAATTAGTAGGGAGTAATACACTGATGCTTCATGGCCTTTTCCAAAAGCAGCAATCACCACTCCCAAAGCACCTGCCACTTTAGGGGGGTGCGTGCCACTCCCAAAAATAGTGTAGAGTAGGTGGCGAAGCTGTAAATACTTATAAAACTGAGATCTGGGAATGCCAAAATGTTGAACCAAATTTTCAAAAGGTCTCAATACTCCACCCTCATATAGGTCACCGAGTGTATTAACCCCCCTCACAATCCAATCTGACCAACAAAAAGGGGACTTATCAATACATAGTCTAGGGTTCAGCCATATGCTCGAGGCTGCGTTTAAATAAATATCCGAATTAAACACTCTGGACACTTTTGTCCATATCAAGTGCAAATGCAAAATAACGGGGTGCGACTTAACCTCTCCGGCTAGTTTGATTGAAAGGCTTTGCAGTGGCGAGATAGGGGCAAGAACTTCCTTTTCAATACAAAACTAGGGAGGGGCTCTCTCAGGTGGAAGCGACCAATGAGCCAAATGTCTAAGACCAAACGCATAATAATAAAACAAAATCTTGGGTAGGCCTAACCCACCATTGTCAATTGGCCTATGTAACTTATTGAAATTTAACCTGGGGCGCTTACCATTCCAAATAAGGGACTTTGCTATGCTATCAAATTGCTTGAAATAAGAGAGGGGGACATCTACAGGGAGAGACTGAAGCAGGTAGTTGAATTTTGGAATACAATTCATTTTAATAACATTAACCTTCCCAATCATCGATAAATGTAATGAAGCCCACCTGCCCACATCGCTTGAAAAACTTTTTATTAAAGGGTCAAAATTAACTCTAACTAAATCAGGCAAATTTGCTGGGAATAAAATCCCCAAATACTTAATGCCTTGTTTGGGCCACTGAAAGGCGCCCAGCTGGAAAGCCGTTACTGGACAGTACGCTGTCAGAGCCAAAGCTTCGGATTTAGACCAATTGACTTTGTATCCTGAGAACTTGGAAAAGGAATTAATAATTCTGTGGAGGCAAGGCATAGATCTAGTAGGGTCAGAGACAAATAATAAAATATCATCTGCGTAAAGCAGAAGCTTATGCGCCACACCTCCCGCCATCACCCCTGGAAAATCATCCTCCTTTCTTATCGTGGCTGCTAATGGTTCCAGGGCAAGACAGAACAATAATGAGGAAAGAGGGCAACCCTGCCGAGTGCCCCTATTCAGAGTAAAATAGTTGGAAATTAATCCACTGCTGCTACAGGGTGTCTATAATGTAACTTAATCCAACCAATAAATGTACTCCCGAACCCATACATTTCCAAAATCTTAAAAAGATAATCCCATTCTACCACATCAAACGCCTTTTCAGCGTCAAGTGAGATGGCAGCGACCGGAGACTGATCATTCGCCACTGACCACATGATATTGATGAGATGCCTGATGTTATCAGAAGAGCTACGGCCCCTAATAAACCCCACCTGATCTATATGTATAAGAGATGTCATAACTTAATCGATTAGCCAAAATTTTTGACAATATTTTTACATCTACCTGGATCAGGGAGATTGGACGGTAACTTTTACACTCGCTTGGATCTTTGTCCTTTTTTTAGAATCAGACTGATCCGGGCTTGTTTCATGGTTGGAGGAAGTTTGCCCTTCTTTAATGATTCAGTATAAACTTCTAACAAAAGTGGAGCCAGTTCTGTAGCATAGGATCTAAAAAATTCTGCGGCAAAACCATCTGGCCCCGGAGCTTTGCCTGTAGGTAGGGACTTAATTACCTCGTCAAGCTCCTCCAAGGTTATCTCAGAATCAAGAGAATGTTTTTGCTCAATCGTCAGTTTAGGAAGATCTAATGGTTCCACAAAGTTTCTAATATCTTCATCAGTAGACGAAGGCGTGGAACTATAAAGATCAAGATAGAATTCTTTAAAGGCATTATTAATATCAATGGCTGAGGTAAATATTTCACCACCAGCAGATTTCACCGAGGGAATGGTAAAAAAAGACTCTCTCTGCTTTATATATTGAGCCAAAAGCTTCCCTGCTTTGTCCCCCGACTCAAAGTATGACTGTCTTGCCCTGAATAACCAAAACTCCACTTTCCGCGACAAAATAGTATTATATCTATATTTCAGTCGGGTCAGTTCTCTGAGGCCATCAGCTGACATACGGCGCTTCAGCTCTGCCTCGGCATACTGTATGATCTGGCCCCTAAGAACCACTTTAAGTGCCTCCCAAGCCACGTGCACAGAGGATACTGAGGACCAGTTGGTCTCCATATAAACACTGATTTCAGTCTTTAACATTTGTTGGAAATCAGGATTTTGCAGAAGGGATACATTAAGGCGCCAACTATATGATTTCTTTTTCTCTATATGTGGCATCACCTCTAAACTCACCAGAGCATGATCTGAAACTAAGATATTTCCAATTGAGCAATCAACAACAGATGAAATGAGGGATTTGGATATAAAAAAAAAAATCTATTCTAGGATAAATCTTATGGACTGATGAAAAAAATGTATAGTCCCTACCAGATGGGTTCAAAAGTCTCCAAATATCCGAAAGACCAAGATTTTTACACATCCTGTGAAGCATCAATGTAGCTCTAGGGGGTTTACACACTTTTGCATCACTGTGATCATGGACTGAGTCAATCAAAAGATTAAAGTGTCCTCCCAATATTATATCATGAGGGGTGCCAGTGGCTTGCAACATCCCTTCAAGATCTATAAAAAAGCCCTGATCAACAGCGTTAGGTGCGTAAATATTAGCCAAAGTCAACCTTTGCCCTTGAATTTCAGCTAAAACAATAATTACTCTTCCTAATTTATCTTTAGTCTGTTTGAGACATTTGAATTGTAGAAGTTTATTTACCAATATAATGACTCCCTTGCTCTTAATTGAGCCAGCACAGAAAAAAAAAAAGTCCACCCCATATCTTCCCAAATTTTTCAGCTTCCTGCAGGGAGAGATGTGTTTCTTGAAGAAACACTATATCATATTTCTTACGTTTAAGAAAAGTAATAACCTTCCTTCTTTTTATGGGGTGACCCAACCCATTTACATTCCATGTGGAGAGAGATAGTACACTCATATTAACAACTGACATATTGATATAGTAGAAAAAATCAGTTGTGTGTCAAAAACAAAATTATACAGACCACATTCCCCATTAGTGAAACAATCAAACCCCGAACATCTCCCCGAACAAAACAAACAGAAAAAAGAAAAACGTGCGCATTAACCCCACGCACGACAGCGCCAACCGGCGACAGTCCCTCTAAACTCAAAAGGTCCATGAACGCCCACGAGTCCCCACGACAACTTTGCCATCGGATTGCTCAATTTTGCCTCACAAATTTGTGAAGCAAAATTACATAACAGAAAATACTTTGTAAAATAAACCCAGTTAATAGGAAGAATGAACACAAAGAACGTGTAGATTCATTCACAGAACTGTCTCAAAGGTGTGATCTTCCACAAAACAAATTCCAGCTGATATAAAACCATTCAGATTCCTCTGACAGACAAACAAATGTTCAGTGAGCCAGCTGTTATGAGTTCAGCGGATGACGTAATCATTCCAATGTCCCGTAAAAAAAACTAAAAGCAAACTACAGCCAGCAGGAGGAATAAGCACGAAGAACGAACAGATTAATTCACAGCTGTTACAAAGGACTGTTATTCAATAGAACAAGCTCCAGCCGCTAGGCGGAACCAACACAAAAAGAAACAAAACCCCGGATGGTCAGGTCAATTCACTTGGAGGCCGTATAAAAATATATACTATGACTTACACAATCCGTCAGCTTTATAAAAGACATCCTTTGTGTGGAGCATGTAGATATTTTGCGGTCATCCGTAGTGTCCACTCTCAAACTGGCAGGGAACATCAATGCAAAAGTTTATTTAAGGAAAAGTGTAATTCACAAAACAAGCTCCGGCCACTCGGCAGAGCCAACGCAAAAAACCCAAAATGTCGCCCAGCTTCCTCAAGAGTAAGTACAGCGAGTTGACCCACTCACATGAGAAACATCCAACGGTTTACTCAGTCATTGATTCTATAAAAGACATTGCCAGATTTGGACATGTAAATACTTTGCCACCGACCTTCGTTTCTATTCTCAGTTTGGCCGGAAACATCAGAGCAAACGAGATCTTTTTCTGATGTAAGAGTTTCTTATATTCCTTGAACAGATCGCGTTTCTCTCTTCGCAAAGTCCGGGAACAAGAAAATATTACGGTTCTTCCAAGAAAGCTTCCCTTTGCTCCTCGCCTGGCGCAACACAAGATTTTTATCGGATGATCTCAGAAATCTGGCCAGAATCGATCGGGGCCTTTCTCCCTCAGCAGATCTGTGAGCTAGGACTCTGTGAGCTCGCTCGATTTCCAACTTGTGGCCTGTTATGTCGAGCAGACTCGGGAAAAGCTCATCTAGGAATTTCACCATATCTCTGCCCTCCTCATGCTCAGGAATTCCAACAATTCGAACGTTATTCCTGCGGCTTCTATTCTCAAGATCTTCAAGATTTTCAAGGAGATGTTCCAAATCAACTTTGGTCGCTGGCGGATTAGCGGTTAATTCCCTCTCTGAAGATTCCAGAAAATTGATTAGTCTCTCAACATCAGTCACTCTTGTAACTAGTTCAGATATTTTTATTTCCATCGCCGTAATCGATCGATGTATTACAGCGAGATCCTCCAAGTCAGCAAGAACCTTCGTCAACATCACCGACATGTTGGACAACTGACGCTGGATCTCCTCTCCCGCCGCGCCATCCAAATCGAGTCCCCGGTCTGTAGGCCTGTCGGGGCTTTCATCCTGAACACGTAAGTGTCTTTTAATGTCTCCAGAGCCCGAGGATTTTGACTTCTTTGCCATGTTTTGCATCAAAGAGCAATTGTGTAACTGGGTGTATCAAATTCACCAGATTATAACATGAAAATAATAGAAAATTTAGCAAAATGCGCAGAGCTCGTCGCTCACACGTCTGCTCCTTGCATGGCGTCACGTGACCTCCCTGTACATGGTAATGTTAAAAATATTTCATCTCCTATCTCTGAAAAGATCCGTACTTTAAAATCCTCTTTCGAACACTCATTTTAAGTGGCGTTTTGGGAACTAGGAAACTACAGCGCATTTAAATACGTTTAACTGGAAACTAGCGGGCCGCACTATTTCAAAGTGGAAGTATGTCATGAGACTCAGTGCAAGCAGTCCATTGTTTGCATTTATCATTTTGGTCATATTCATTTATGTATATCAGCAACCATTTGGTGCATGTTGTACATTTTACACCGTAAAAATAGCTTGTATTTTACCAAAATTCCATTATCGTCCGCAAGCTGAGTAATATTTTTTATGGTGTCAAAATAAAAGTTCATCAAGAAATACAGTTTTATGCACAAGTTTGGGCACCCCTCTGAGACTGCATGATAATTTGCTCTGTCTTTTTAAGAAAAGATCGTAGTGATATGCCAGCAGACGTAGTGATAGATTCAGTTTCTAGAGAAAGCTGGATAATGTGGTGTTTTTCAGACAAAAATTCTTAGTGTAGCAGTATTGAGTGCAAAGGTTTGGCCACCCTTTCAATTATGTTGATTTGAATACCTGTAGTCACTTAGTGCTGATTGACTGCAAAGCAAATTTGATTTGATTGGCTCAATAAACATTAGACTGAAAACACAGGTGCAACCAATCATGAAAAAGGATATTCAAGGTAGCTAATTGCTAGTTGTGCTTCTCTTTGATTCTCTGCTGGAAAGTAGCAACATGAAAACCTCAAAAGAACTTCCTAATGACTTAAAAACTAGGATAATTCATCAATATGAATTAGGAGAAGGATACAAAAAGTTATCTCAAAGGGTTAAGGTCTCTGTCTCCACAGTCAGAAATATAGTTAGAAAATGGAGGGCCACAGGAACAGTCCTTGTGAAGGAAAGATGTGGTAGGCTGAGAAAAATATCTGAAAGGCGAAGAATGGTTAGAATGGTCACAGACAAACCACAGACCACCTCCAAATAGCTCCAAGAACATCTTGCTGCTGATGTTGTCGTTGTACATCATTCCACAGTCCAGCGCACTTTGCACAAGGAACAGCTCAATGGAAGAGTGATGCGGAAAAAGCCTTTTCTGCGTACTGCCAACAAGCAGAGTCATTTGAGGTATGCAAAGGCTCATCTGGACAAGCCAGAATTATTTTGGAATAATGTGCTGTGGACAGATGAAACTAAGATATTAGTAAGTGTTATTTGGTCACAACAAGAAGCGCATTGTATGGCGGAAAAAAAACACAGCGTTCCAGGAGAAGACCCTGCTCCCTACTGTAAAATTTGGTGGAGGGTCCATCATGCTATGGGGCTGTGTGGCAAGCATAGGTACTGGAAACCTTGTCAAAGATGAGGGTTGCATGTATTCCACCCAGTATCAGCAGATTCTTAAGAACAATGTTCAAGAATCAGTCAAGAGGTTGAAGTTACGCCTAGGTTGGTTGTTTCAGCAGGACAAAGATCCAAAGCATTGTTCCAGATCTACTGAGGAATTCATGCACAGACACAGATACAATGTTCTAGAATGGCCATCCCAGTCCCCAGACTTGAACATCATCGAAAATCTATGGAATGATTTGAAGTGGGCTGTCCACGCTCGGAAACCATCAAACCTGACTGAACTGGAGACATTTTGCAAGGAAGAATGGTCCAAAATACCTGCAGCCAGAATTCAGGGACTTATCAGTGGCTATAAGAAGTGACTAAATATTGATGTGATAATTCCATTGAGGTGCCCAAATTTTTGCACCTGTCTGTTTTTGTTATCACATTGCGTTGTTTCTGTTGATTCAATAAATGTTATTTCAGAACTGAAATGTTACTGTTTCCATAAGGTATAATCCAAATGAAGTTGCTGCTTCGAAAACCCAGCAGATTATAAATTGAAATTATGATAATTATCAGGGGTGCCCAAACTTGTGCATAAAACTGTATATATGAATGAACGTTTTTTCCGACAACAAAACACTTGAACGCGACGTACTCGTAAATACCACTTCAGAAGTGTGAAGTAGGATAATTCCGTAGCACATGAAGGCAGCAATAGGCTCAGCCTCAGAGTCTCACCGCCCACAATCTGTGCAATAATCGATGCACATAGCACACAAAACTGGAAAACACTTTCTCGATCAAGTCAGCGCAAATCTGATTGGCTGGTTTGATGGAACTTCCGCGAGTAGATGCACACAGAGTTGTGTTCACAGAATGAGCGCTTTTGAGGAAATAATCACAGAGTTTGCCAGGTAAGTGACATTAAATCTTTTAAAGATATTCAGAGTTTCGTTTGAGGCACATAGCATAAAGTAAAGTGGATATCCACGAGCAGTGCAGCATTTTCTGCTTTGTTTATTTAGTTATATCAGTGAAATTCTCTATAATGAGGTTTTCTGTGCTGTAGGGCTGGGCGATATGACGATGTAATTGGATATCGACGATGTCTTACAAAGATTATGATCGACAATATCGGGAAATGGCAAAACCATGGATCTGGGAAGTCGCCAAATATATTAAACAGTGGCTAGGGTGTGAAACTGCCACCCGCAAAATGCGACGAGGCTGAATCCAGTCCAGAAGCTCCTGAAAACGTTCCTGCTAAAAATACTAATGGTTTAAATGTTTCAGCGACATATTTAAAAATATATACAGTTCTGATCAAAAGTTTGCATACCCTTGGACAATTGGTAATATATTTACCATTTTTAAAGAAAACATGAGTGAGCAGGCAAAACACATTTCTTTTATTTCTTATGGGATTCATATTCAACTGTAGGTTATAACAGAATGGCACAATCATAAAACAAAACATGGCAACAAAGAAAAAAATGAAATGACCCCTGTTCAAAAGTCTGCATACCCTTAGATCTTAATACTGTGTATTGTCCCCTTTAGCATCAATGACAGCGTGCAGTCTTTTGTAATAGTTGTCTATGAGGCCCCAAATTCTTGCAGGTGGTATAGCTGCCCATTCGTCTTGGCAAAATGCCTCCAGGTCATGCAAAGTCTTTGGTCGTCTTGCATGAACCGCACATTTGAGATCTCCCCAGAGCGGCTCGATGATACTAAGGTCAGGAGACTGTGATGGCCACTCCAGAACCTTCACCTTTTTCTGCTGCAACCACTGGAGGGTCAACTTGGCCTTGTGCTTAGGGTCATTGTCCTGCTGGAAAGTCCAAGAGCGTCCCATGCGCAGCTTTTGTGCAGAAGAATGCAAATTGTCTTCCAGTATTTTCTGATAACATGCTGCATTCATCTTGCCATCAATTTTTACAAGATTCCCCATGCCTTTAGAGCTCACACACCCCCAAAACATCAGTGAGCCACCACCATGCTTCACATTGGGGATGGTATTCTTTTCATTATAGGCCTTGTTGACCCCTCTCCAAACATAGAGCTTATGGATGTGACCATAAAGTTCTATTTTGGTCTCTTCACTCCAAATTATAGTGTGCCAGAAGCTGTGAGGCGTGTCAAGGTGTTGTCTGGCATATTGTATACGGGCTTTTTTGTGGCATTGGCGCAGTAAAGGCTTCTTTCTGGCAACTTGACCATGCAGCTCATTTTTGTTCAAGTATCGTCGTATTATGCTCCTTGAAACAACCACACCATCTTTTTCCAGAGCAGCCTGTATTTCTCCTGAAGTTACCTGTGGGTTTTTCTTTGTATCACGAACAACTCTTCTGGCAGTTGTGGCTGAAATCTTTCTTGGTCTACCTGACCTTGGCTTGGTATCAAGAGATCCCTGAATTTTCCACTTCTTAATAAGTGATTGAACAGTACTGACTGGCATTTTCAAGGCTTTGGGTATCTTTTTATATCCTTTTCCATCTTTATAAAGTTCCAGTACCTTGTTACACAGGTCTTTTGACAGTTCTTTTCTGCTCCTCATGGCTCAGTATCTAGCCTGCTCAGTGCATCCACGTGAGAGCTAACAAACTCATTGACTGTTTATACACAGACACTAATTGCAATTTAAAAAGCCACAGGTGTGGGAAATGAACCTTTAATTGCCATTTAAACTTGTGTGTGTCACCTTGTGTGTCTGTAACAAGGCCAAACATTCAAGGGTATGTAAACTTTTGATCAGGGCCATTTGGGTGATTTTTGTTTTCATTATGATTTAAAAAGGAGCCAAACAATTATGTGATAATAAATGGCTTCATATGATCACTATCCTTAAATAAAAGACTTTTTTGCATGATCAGTCATATTTCACAATTTCTGCCAGGGTATGCAAACTTTTGAGCACAACTGTATGTATATATATATATATATATATATATATCAAGTTTATCTGTGTAGCTGTCAGTTGAGCTGCCAGGAGTCAACCAATGACGTGGTGGCTTTGAAATAATTTATTGACTGTTATATTCAAAAACCAAAAAGGGTGGGAATAAAGAACCCCTAATGCCCAACACAAAGAACCATTCAATCACAAAAGGGTTCTTCAGGAAGATATGGTTCTAAATAGAACTATTAAGGTCAGGAAAGAACCTTTGAAGAACCATATTTTTTTTAATTTTTTTTTATTATTATTATTATTATTATTATTTTTTTTTTTTTTTTGAGTGTAGCAGTTCCAGGTTAAAGGATAACAAATTTAAACTTTTCTTAAAATATCAGTTATCAGTATCTTTATCGGCTACAATGAGCTGTGAGTTATCAGTATCGGCCCAGAAATTCCATATCGGTGCATCCCTATTTGTAATTCTATGCTTTGAGAAATAGTACCTCAAAACAATCACAACCCTATAAAAATGTTCACAGATAATTCTAATCGCTATTGCAGATGAAACCGTTCCAAAGACATCAACACTGAACAGCCTGAAAGACTTTTCAAGAAACACCCAACAACTGCAAACTTTACCAGATTCAAAATTTGCCGGGCAAAGAATCAGAGTTGGAGACAATTAATATCAAGCCTAATGTCTCATACACCTATGAAGAGGATCTGGATGATGATTTGCAAGATGAAGGGTATGGGAAGTGGATCACAAATACAGCACATCAAAAAACAAGACACTGTTCTAACCACCAAACTAAAAATAGCAAACACATTAGCAGAGTCCTTTGAAAAGAACTCTTTAATAGATAACTGTCTCCCTGAGTTCCAAGCAACGTGCGCACAGCAGGAAAGTAGACAACTAAATTTCTGCTCTGATAACATGGAATTGTACTACTAACCATTCAAAATGGAGGAACTCCTAAACTCTTTAAAGTGTATATGATACTGCTATCAGATCAGATAAAATTAATTGTCAATTTTTAAAACAATTACCTCATAGTGCATTATGCCTTCTTCTGGAAATTTTTAACTCGGTCTGGACCTCTGGTTACATACCATCCTCCTGGCAAGAAGCCATAGTAATACCCATACCAAAACCCAGAAAGGACCATACTGATCCGAACAACTATTGCCCAATAGCTCTTACCAGCTGCTTATGGAAAACTATATGGAGAGGATGGTAAATAACCACCTTGTCTGTATGCTGGAAACAAATCAACTAATAAGTGACTATCAGTGTGGTTTTAGACGAGGAAAGTGCACTTTGGATCACCTTATCAAATTTGAATCATATGTACAAGATGGTTTTATTAAAAAAGAACATGTTGTAGCTGTCTTCTTTGATCTAGGAAAAGCATATGATACAGCCTGGAGATATGATATTTTAAAAGACCTCCATCAAAGGGGTTTCAGAGGATGACTCCCCGTTTTTGTTTACATTTTTTTGGCCAGTAGACATTTCCAAGTCCAGATAGGAAATACTCAGCATCTGTCAAACATGCACAAACAAGAACTTGGAGTTCCTCAGGGAAGCATTCTCTCGGTCACCCTATTCAGCATCAAAATCAATAGCATCGTTAATGTCATTGGTTCCAACATACACTTAAGTCTTTATGTCAGTTATCTCTGCATCTGTTACAGAGGAAAGAACATGAGCACAACTGAAAGACAACTGCAGTTATTCATAAACAAGATTAATTGGTGGTCAGTTGCAGATGGATTCAAATCTTCTAAAACAAAAATGGTCTGCACACATTTCTGCCTACTACGATCCTTACATGATGTAAGGATCGTAGTAGGCAGAAATGTGTGCAGAACTATTTATGGAAAGAGAACCCATCAAAGTTTTAAAGGAAATCAAGTTCTTAGGACTCCTTATTGACAACAAAATGTCTTTTATCCCCCATATGAAATTTTTGAGGAACAAATGCCTTAAAGCCATGGACATCATCAAAGTGCTGGCGAAAACGAAATGGGGAGCAGATTGCACTGTCCTCTTGCACCTTTATAGAGTACTGATCTGATCCTGTTTGGACTATGGGAGTATTATATATGACTCTGCCAGGAAATCCTACAAACAAATGCTTGACACTGAACACCATCAAGGACTACAACTTCAGAGCCTGTACATTGAAGCCAATGAACCATCACACCAAAATAGGCGCTTGAAACTATCTCTCCAATATGCAATCAAACTCAAAGCAAATCAACATAAGCCAGCTTATTCTGCGGTCTTTCACCCTCAAAACCTACATTTGTATGAGACCAGACCTAAGAGCATCAGACCTTTTGGGATTCGCATTAAACCCCATTTTGAAGCCCTGGATATTAATGTGGACACTTTAAATCAGACACATTTCAGCATTATACCCCCGGGACTGTAAAGCGGATCGTACACCAGACGCGTCTACGACATGGCACATTCTAAAATTCAAAACAACTGTTTTCAATGAAGGTACGCACACCGCCGCCCCCACTCGGCACCCAGCTACGACTCCGGTGGCTGTTCAAATTTCTGCCGCACCACGGAGCGCAACTCACGTATTTTCCATTAAATTAAACCCAAATCATTGTCAAAGGGCATAGATTATTTACTTTAGCGTTCTTCATTCTTGAATAGGGGAAAAACCTTGGTAACTGTTGTGTGTACTGTCTGCAACCTGAACCGCATCGACGTGCCCCATGTTTGATCACCCTATAGTGGATTGCATCCAAACTGAAGTAGACCTTTACAGAGACGGTACTTCAGTATCATCTTCTGCTGGGTTCCAGGTCGTACTGGTTTATCAGGAAATGAACAATCTAACATTGCTGCTAAAGAAGCTCTCAATATGGAAATAACAATGTCAAATTCGTCCTTCAGACCTCTGGCCTACTCTGAACTCTTAGATCTTAAGCAAGTGGCAAATAGAATGGGACGCATGTGTTACCAACAAATTACATGAAATATACCCTACTATCTCAAGCAAACTTTTATATTCCTTTAAAACAAGACCTGATCAAGTGGTGTACACCAGGTGTCGTATAGGCCACTCAAGACTCACGCATGTATTTATTCTGAAATGCAAGGAACCACCATCATTTCATTACTGCAAGACTCCCTTGTCTCTTTAAGTTTATCTTACTAGTCTGCCCTTCTTTTAAGGCAAGTAGACAATATTTTTATTCAGTAAGCTCTTTGAGGGATTTGTTTGATAAGGTTTTACCTGGAAAAGTTTTAGATTTTTTATCACATGTCCATTTGAAACACCTTATATAGTTTTTTCCCTTTATAATTTATTATATTAAGAAAAATCTTATGTACTTGCTGAAAAACCCTTTATAAACAACACCGTTCCTGCCATGAGAATAGCCTTAGTTGCTGACATGGCATTAAACTTTAAATTATCTAACTACCCTATTTGTAATTAGATTCCACCCAACACTGGCCATGACTGAAGCCTTGTTTTTGCATGAGTATGAGGAATCCGCTCTTCTGGATTATTTTTGTTACTTTTATCTATGTGTGATCTGAAATTTCTCTGACATGCAATAATGAGGGGGCTTTCAAATTATGTTTTGAAATGCAAGTATAAAAATACTGTACTGTAAATCAGTAAAGGATAGAAATAAGTGTGAGGAGAAATACAGAAATGTAAAAAATAAAGTGTTAAAGGTGTTAATAAAGAACATTTTAAATTCTGACATTTATTTTTTATTTTTTTCAGGTCTGGTCTTCGCTACCACACAGTGATTATGAAGCCAGTCCCAAAGCAATTCACCAGTAAATACTGTGAATATTCCTGTCATCTTTGAATTGAAGAAGCGTTTCCAGAAGTGCAGGACAAACTTCAAGTGTGTCAATAATTTCTGACATACTATTGTAAAGATGGATTTTATTAAAGAGGAGAGAGAGGACATGGGTTATCCAGAACCATACAGAGTGAAAAATGAAGATACTGAGGAACAAATAGGTTGGTGTCCATTCTTGATCCTTTATTAATTACTACTGATGTGTGATTTGAGTATCTCAGACCCCATTTACACCTGCTATTAAGATGCGTTCGGGTGATCTGATCACAAGTGGTCAACAATAAATGGGTAAAGTGAGTCAGAAATGTTCTGTGATTAGATCAAAAAACTACATAAGCAGGTAGTCAAAACGCATGTGATCACATTTGAGGTGCTAATGCTAATCTGTCCTGATGCATCTCGGACAGCATGAAAGCAACACCCACTCACTTGCCAATTTTTTGCAAAAACAGCACCAAAGCGTTCAATTCTGGTGATGACTCCAGTGCTTAAATCTATGTCTTCAGAACCGATATAATATGTGTGTGAGAAACAGAATTATTATTTTACTTAAAAAATCTTCTTCCTGCCCAATAGGTGGCGAAATTCACGAGGAATACAAATCGCCAAAAACAAAAGTTTAAATATTGATCTGTTTCTTAACCACACCTATCATATCGCTTTTTATTTTTGGGTGAACTATTCATTTAAGTACTACTTGTGTAGCATTAATGTAACTAGGGGCAACAGATGGTTTTACCAGACAAGTTCTACACTTGAATTTACAAGAAAGAGCATCGTAACAATTGACTCACAAGCTTATTTCATTATTAATCACAGATGGTTACTGGTGACAAATTCCATATTTGTGTATCTTGGAACTCTGTTTTGCCTTGGCATATTTTTTAAACAATGGCAAATAGGAATGCTTCCAAACTTTTAGCAACTAAACATTTCCGAATAAAAATTTCATAAAAATGCAATTTTGGTTTTTTGGCCAAAAGAGAAAGAACACAATGGTTTAATAACATGAAATGTAAACACATGCTGATGGAAAAACTCACTGAAGTTTTTGGAACCACGGAGTAAAAATTAAAATGCTATTGCAAATCTAGTCAGTATTTGCGTTTCTTAGTTGCACATTAAAGTCCCAATCCCCAGCAGTGATAAAGCGATCGCTCTCTTGGCTAATAGCATATTAATTCAAGAGTGTTTTCCTGTGCTTGTGCATAGGAATGCATTATTTGTGTTTCAATACAAATAAATGTTAGCATTTCACAATTAATGTAATTGTAATGTAATTTTACTGTGTGGGGCATAAACATATAACAGCAGCTTACTTGGATCCTTTCCTTTGTATCCTGTCAGCTCCTTCTTGTTCTCAGTGTTTCGACACACAAGGGGTCAATTCAATGAGGTTGGATGAATTTTCTGGTTCTAGATTTTTCCTGACCACGTCTAAACCATGGGAGGGCAGCTGTGTATTTGCTTAGGGATTCCTATACCTTGTTAGCCTCACCTTGGTCCTATACAAGAGGGTTAAGCATTAGGGGATATCTCATTACTGTTGAGATACAGAGTGCAGTATTGACAGTGGACCAGGATTGGATGATAGTAGAAACCCAATATTGTGGTAAAACAAGTGATTGCCTGAAAGGCAGTATAAAGTTAGGTCAGTTAGTTGCATTCCTTCCTTCTTGATCCTTTGTTCCAACTAAGGATCAAGGGTGAAGGAATGTTGCTTGAAGAACCATGAGATTTCAAGCTCTGTCTGGTACTCATTGCTGAGGTGGTGGTATAAAGCTAAATCGTCAATGTGGAAGATTGCATCATTAGGGACGTTGATCCATAAGGTTTGGTTAGGGAGTGTATTGCGAGTGGCAGTATCATGTTGGTCGTAATTTAGGTTCACTACTCATGTTGGAGTATTCACTAGCCATTGATTTACTACTGTCTCCGCCTGGGTTGAGACAGTTTGGTATTGGGGTGTGTCCTCGACAGGACAGCAGGTGTCGGTCCTCATGGACTGTAGGCCACAGATCCTGTCTTTGTCATGAATGAAGGGTTTACTAGGGCAGAGATAATAAATATGTGGTCAGAGTACACATCTGCAGGTTTGGAGGGAGTTAAAACTGTTCATCGCTGTCGTGAAAATTGACTACGTCTGGGGTATGTGTTTTGATGGGTGTTTTCCTGCCAAAATCCAACATTAACAACATCCTCAAGCCTATAGATGTTTTTGGGATCTATGATTGGCTTATTAAGAAGGGATGCCAGCTCGCCCATTCAGGGTCTACATTAGGGTTGTGTGATATACTGGTACTAACAAAGTATCGCGATACCAAAAAAGTGTAAACAGTACGATATCATGTTGTTGCTAATTTCGGTACCATATTACAGTATGTTGCCATTAGCAAAATCTTATGAGATGTGACAGTTTTGAGATGAAATCATTGACAATTTGAAAATAAAATGTAAAAAGTCTCGATTTGGCCAAGTGTTATCATTATACAGCAGAAGGATGTCATTAAATTAATCAATATAGTCACATTCACTGCGCGCTTAATGAATGAGAGGTGCTGGTGCTCTATGATCTACTTAACGCACGTACACACACAGATGCAACACACACTACTGGTGCTTGGTTTTCATGCAGTGTGTTTAGTGTGGGCTGAAACGATTAGTAATGTTGTAACGAGCTGAGTCTGAGCATGGCGTTTTGGACTACTGATTTATAGATTTCATAGTTTGATTTAGGAAGATGCTGTGGGTATTGAGGTCTACTACTGTGCCCCATATGGATTTGCCAATTGTTTTGAACGTTTGTCTTTGTGCTGTGAGTTTTTCTCTCAGTTGGGGAATTTCAGCCTGAATTTTGCCCACGTGTCATCTTACAAAGGCTAGGTTTACTGCATTGACTGTGTTCATCCCAATGTTAAAAAGGGTTCCCACTGCCACAGCGGCCCCTAACAAGGTGCCCAAAAATCATTTGGAATGCCGGTTGTACCCACTTGCATCAGCTTGGGTGACAGTCATCTTTTGAAGTTGGCACAACATGTGTTTGACGTCTGCCTCTGCGTGAAGGAGGGCAACCTGAGTCCATCGGGTGCCCATCCAACTAGCTTGGGGAACCGCAATGGGGTAGTGTGCCCAATAAACATTGCAGGGATCGAGTCGGACGTACACTTTTGGGTGTGTGTCTTACAGTTAGTTTTCAATAATCTAGGCTTAGCACAGTTCCCAATGCTGGTCCTGGCAACGCAGTCTTGGGTTGGGGCATTAACATTTTTAGGCAGAGAAACAGGATGGCGAGCCACAGCATTGTCCTGGTGACAGAGAGGAAGAAGTACATTAGTCATTGGTAAGTTTCTGGCTTGTGGTTGGGACCTTTTCCCATCCATTTTTTTTTTTTTTTTTTTTGCAGCATCATTCGTATTATATATTACAACCATAAAAATAAACATTCTTTTTTTTAACATTTTTTATGGGGATGGCTTGCTGTTTGCCTGAAGGCCCTGATATACTTCAGAAGTTCTTCTTTCAGGGGTAAAAAGAAGTTCTAAAGAGCTGAGCAATGGTATGCTGTTTGCGAACATTCAGACACTGGCCACACCACTGTGGGAGGCATTTAGAGGAGCATTTAAATATGTGGACGCTACATGTAAAACCTTAAAAATGTGTTATCAATGACTTTATGCCTCATTTTGTGAGTAGAATTGACATGAGATAGTAACAGATGCTGTTTTAATCACTCTGATGATTTAAAGTAATATATGCAGTAGAAAATGTTTAATTTGTCATGTTTACATTCTGATGCCAATGCGCTAGAACACTATACAAGGCCATAATATGTGCGATTACTCTGTTTTTGTAATTTATGATGACACTGCTACTATTGCAAAGATGGGTGTATAAAAAAAGTATTACTGTTCAGAATACAGACAAAATAATGGTGAAAGAGGCATATCTTACTTTGAGCAGCTGTATGAATGGCGTTCACTTGAGAGTATTTGAGTAGATTTGATTCCTTTTGTAGACTAATTAAACAAAAAAACAAAAAAATGCACGACATGGTCTTGGAAAATGTCTCTGCGAATGATCGTACAGATGTTGGTGATGCAATCACGCTTTAAGTGATGTAAGTAATTTGAAAGCGAAGAACGCGAGATCTTGCTGACGAGTCGGCTGTTATCACTGCTGGTATTGCCATTTGAGAAAGACATGCTTATGGATTTAAAAACCTAAGATGTTCTGCATAATCGTGCAATTGATTAATTAAACAGGAACGGAGGAATGATTTTCACTTCAAGCAAATTGGTAAGTGCTTTTTGCATTGTTATAGCAACATCAGGAGTTTTTTAAGTGTAAATTAGGCTGCTTGAGTATTCAGTGTCGGATCAAGTTTTGAAAGTAACCATGTACCCTGATTTTTCTTAGTATTAGACCTCCTTGGTTCTGGCTTTCATGCGTGGACGTGTTTTTAAATTGTCAATTGGTGTTATTAGTTAACTGCCACGTGATGTATGATGGGCATATGGCATCTTATTCATTGTGAAACTGTGTTTCCTTAATGGCATGAATCGCACTGAAGGCCTAGATTTAAAATGCACAGGCTGCGGCTCATATATATATATATATATATATATATATATATATATATATATATATATATATATATATATATATATACAGTTGTGCTCAAAAGTTTGCATAACCTGGCAGAAATTGTGAAATTTTGGCATTGATATTGAAAATATGACTGATCATGCAAAAAAACTGTCTTTTATTTAAGGATAGTGATCATATGAAGCCATTTATCATCACATAGTTGTTCTTTTTAAATCATAATGATAACAGAAATCATGCAAATGGCCCTGATCAAAAGTTTACATACCCTTGAATGTTTGGCCTTGTTACAGACACACAAGGTGACACACACAGGTTTAAATGGCAATTAAAGGTTAATTTCTTGCACCTGTGGCTTTTTAAATTGCAATTAGTGTCTGCATATAAATAGTCAGTGAGTTTGTTAGCTCTCACGTGGATGCACTGAGCAGGCTAGATACTGAGCCATGGGGAGCAGAAAAGAACTGTCAAAAGACCTGCATAACAAGGTAATGGAACTTTATAAAGATGGAAAAGGATATAAAAAGATATCCAAAGCCTTGAAAATGCCAGTCAGTACTGTTCAATCACTTATTAAGAAGTGGAAAATTCGGAGATCTCTTGATACCATGCCAAGGCAGGTAGACCAAAAAAGATTTCAGCCACAACTGCCAGAAGAATTGTTTGGGATACAAAGAAAAACCCACAGGTAACTTCAGGAGAAATACAGGCTGCTCTGGAAAAAGACGGTGTGGTTGTTTCAAGGAGCACAGTACGACGATACTTGAACAAAAATGAGCTGCATGGTCAAGTTGCCAGAAAGAAGCCTTTACTGCGCCAATGCCACAAAAAATCCCGGTTACAATATGCCCGACAACACCTTGACACGCCTCACAGATTCTGGCACATTGTAATTTGGAGTGACGAGACCAAAATAGAGCTTTATGGTCACAACCATAAGCGCTATGTTTGGAGAGGAGTCAACAAGGCCTATAGTGAAAAGAATACAATCCCACTGTGATGCATGGTGGTGGCTCACTGACGTTTGGGGGTGTGTGAGCTCTAAAGGCATGGGGAATCTTGTGAAAATTGATGGCAAGATGAATGCAGCATGTTATCAGAAAATACTGGCAGACAATTTGCATTCTTCTGCACAAAAGCTGCGCATGGTGACGCTTTTGGACTTTCCAGCACGACAATGACCCTAAGCACAAGGCCAAGTTAACCCTCCAGTGGTTACAGCAGAAAAAGGTGAATGCTCTGGAGTGGCCATCACAGTCTCCTGACCTTAATATCAACGAGCCACTCTGGGGAGATCTCAAACGTGTGGTTCATGCAAGAAGACCAAAGACTTTGCATGACCTGGAGGCATTTTGCCAAGACGAATGGGCAGCTATACCACCTGCTAGAATTTGGGGTCTCATAGACAACTATTACAAAAGACTGCATGCTGTCATTGATACTAAAGGGGACAATACACAGTATTAAGATCTAAGGGTATGCAGACTTTTGAAAAGGGGTCATTTCATTTTTTTCTTTGTTGCCATGTTTTGTTTTATGATTGTGCCATTCTGTTATAACCTACAGTTGAATATGAATCCCATAAGAAATAAAAGAAATGTGTTTTGCATGCTCACTAATGTTTTCTTTAAAAATGGTACATATATTACCAATTCTCCAAGGGTATGCAAACTTTTGAGCACAACTGTATGTTTATATATATATATATATATATATATATATATATATATATATATATATATATATATAGAGAGGGGCACGAGTACTCAGGTACTCGGACATGGCAGCAATGATCGATCATGAAAACGATGATCGATAGTGATCACGCATGGTGACTTTTAACGTAATTCGAAATCCAGTGACAATTACCTGACAAATAAACACACAAACAAAGAGGGAGCTTATTTTTAATTTTGAGATTGATTACATTGTGGTTTTGAGGGGTACATTGATTGTCAGAAACGTCTCATAGCAACCAAACTGATATATGACACTGCAATGCTATCGTTACGATAATCAAAAGAGAGTGTTATTAACCGTGTTTTGAACACCTGTCTCTGCAAAACGTTTGCTAAACACGTTTTATCATCATTTCATGCAAGAACTTTGACTCGTTAATGGATATTATTTAATAAAAGTAAATGTTTGTCACTGACCGTAAGCCTCCCTGCCCTGCGTGAAGTAACACGCCCCTGCTTCAAGTTAGATGTCCAATATAAAGTGTCATTCCGTTGCACTTTCCCCAGTTGAAAGGTGGAAATTGAGACTCTCTGAGTTGAATGGAACGCTTCATGAATCACAGTAACAACAATACAGAGTATCGCAGCTTTCCTCAGAAAAGCGAACATTTGGGGACACACAAACACACACACCAGGTGCGTGTGGCAGTGGACTCAATGCGCTGAAGCAACGCATATACAGCAGGCGAGTGTTTCAAACAGCTAGACAGAGTGCAGCTAAATGGAACACAATGCAGCATCTTCAAACTGAACTTCAATTTAACACGCATATTAAAAATGCAATGGTTATGGCATCTCCTGTTATTTGAAAATAGATGGTAATTACTGTTTAAAACAAAATAATTGTTTTAAACAGTAATGCAATAATCATTAATGACAAGAAAATGTTTTGGAAAGTAATTGCTCAAAAAGCGTGTAAACCCTATTTCCAAGGTCACTATAATGTAGTTGATAGTGTGCTGATTGTAGTGATACATTGAGAAAGAAAAATATTCTATTACATTGAAATCACCCAGAGACTGCTATATATGGCCATGTACAAAATGCAGTTGAATACAGTTGGCACTTTATTTTTTAGTGCTTAATCCCATTCTGTACACAGTCCAGTCATTTGCAGGAGTGACAACTGCTTTCTTCAACCAAATTAACTCCCCCAAAATTCAGGTAGTTACACTGCATTTTCATGAATTCCGTGTAGTGTGTACAGACCCCTGTTTTCTGTACACACAAGCCACATATACACTGCACAGATTTGGGAGTGACAACTGCATTTAAATGTAGTAGTGAATCCCCTAAATAATTATTTTTAGTTTGAAGCATATTTATTACTACTGGAGTTAATATGACTTCTTGATTTGTATTGCTTATCACCAGTTCTTCAGTTTTATTTACAGTGCATCCGGAAAGTATTCACAGTGCTTCACTTTTTCCACATTTTGTTATGTTACAGCCTTATTCCAAAATAAATTCATTATTTTCCTCAAAATTCTAGAAACAATACCCCATAATGACAACGTGAAAGAAGTTTGTTTGAAATCTTTGCAAATTTATAAAAAATAAAAAACGAAAAAAAAAAAAAAAAAAATCACATGTACATAAGTATTCACAGCCTTTGCTCAATACTTTGTTGAAGCACCTTTGGCACCAATTACAGCCTCAAGTCTTTTTGAGTATGATGCTACAAGCTTGGCACACCTATTTTTGGGCAGTTTCTCCCATTCTTCTTCGCAGGACCTCTCAAGCTCCATCAGGTTGGATGGGGAGCGTCGGTGCACAGCCATTTTCAGATCTCTCCAGAGATGTTCAATCGGGTTCAAGTCTGGGCTCTGGCTGGGCCACTCAAGGACATTCACAGAGTTGTCTCGGAGCCACTCCTTTGTTATCTTGGCTGTGTGCTTAGGGTTGTTGTCCTGTTGGAAGATGAACCTTCGCCCCAGTCTGAGGTCCAGAGTGCTCTGGAGCAGGTTTTCATCAAGGATGTCTCTGTACATTGCTGCATTTATCTTTCCCTCGATCCTGACTAGTCTCCCAGTTCCTGCCGCTGAAACAATTCTCATGGTCTGAGAGTCCTTCAGGTGCCTTTTGGCAAACTCCAGGCGGGCTGTCATGTGCCTTTTATTGAGGAGTGGCTTCTGTCTGGCTACTCTACCATACAAGCCTGATTGGTGGAGTGCTGCAGAGATGGTTGTTCTGGAAGGTTCTCCTCTCTCCACAGAGAAACGCTGGAGCTCTGTCAGAGTGACCATCGGGTTCTTGGTCACCTCCCTGACTAAGGCCCTTCTCCCCCGATTGCTCAGTTTGGCCAGGCGGCCAGCTCTTGGAAGAGTCCTGGTGGTTCCAAACTTCTTCCATTTACAGATGATGGAGGCCACTGTGCTCATTGGACCTTCAATGCTGCAGAAATTTTTCTGTACCCTTCCCCAGATCTGTGCCTCGATACAATCCTGTCTCGGAGGTCTGCAGACAATTCCTTGGACTTCATGGCTTGTTTTGTGCTCTGACATGCACTGTTAACTGTGGGACCTTATATAGACAGGTGTGTGCCTTTTCAAATCATGTCCAATCAACTGAATTTACCACAGGTGGACTCCATTCAAGTTGTAGAAACATCTCAAGGATGATCAGTGGAAACAGGATGCACCTGAGCTCAATTTTGAGTGTCATGGCAAAGGCTGTGCATATTTATGTACATGTGATTTTCTTTCATTTTTTATTTTTAATAAATTTGCAAAGATTTCAAACAAACTTCTTTCACGTTGTCATTATGGGGTATTGTTTGTAGAATTTTGAGGAAAATAATGAATTTAATCCATTTTGGAATAAGGCTGTAACATAACAAAATGTGGAAAAAGTGAAGCGCTGTGAATACTTTCCGGATGCACTGTAGATTCAAATTCAATGCACTGCCGCTGCACCAATTTGGTAAAACATCTGCTCAGTTCATATATTGGTCCAAGTCTTTTACAATGTCACTGTGTAGGAGGCCCAGCAATGCCATATTATTAGTATGTTTAAAAAGATTAAAATGAGGGTTACAGATCGTAAATTCATGAGAGACAAAATAATGTTGGTGAGAGGACACAACCATGTCCATCCATGTCACAACCTTTGTCTGACATATTGCTGGACTAATTTTCTTATTTGTTGCCCTTAAATTGATTTTTAACTATTTAATATGTTTCTTATAGGCCTGATGGAAGTGAAAGAAGAAAGTCAAGAACTGAATGAAGTGGAGGAGAATCGTCACTATCAGAAGCCTCATGATTTTGTAACTGGAGAGAAATCATTTAGTTGCTCACAGACTGAAAATAATTCCTCACAACAAACAACACAAAGCACAGAAGCAACAGATTCTTTAATCTGCCCTCATTGTGGAAAGAGTTTCACACGTAAAATAACCTTAAAGGAACACATAAGAATACACACTGGAGAGAATCCTTTCACATGTCCTCAGTGTGGAAAGAGTTTCAGACAAAAAACAAGTCTTAATACCCACATGAGAATTCACTCTGGAGAGAAGCCTTACACATGCTCTCAGTGTGGAAAGAGTTTCAGACAAAAAACAACCCTTTATTGCCACAGAAGAACTCACTCTGGAGAGAAGCCTTACTCATGCCCTCAGTGTGGAAAGAGTTTCCCACGGAATGAAAACCTTAAAAATCACATGAGAGTTCACACTGGAGAGAGGCCTTTCACATGCAATCTGTGTGAACAGCGATTTAAATATATAACTAATCTTCAATATCACATTCAATCTATGCACATTGGAGCGAAGTCATTTAACTGTGATCAGTGTGCTAAAAGTTTTAGGTTGGAATCAGACCTGAAGATCCACCAGAATATTCACAATACCCCCCAATTTTGTTCTTTTTGTGAAGAGAGTTTTTCATGCCCGTACCGTTTCAACGAGCACCAGAAAAGTCATACTAGTGGGAAAGCTTTTGTGTGTCCTGAGTGTGGCGATGCCTTTGCAGGAATCGGCAACTTGAATATGCACCAAAGAGTCCATATAAAAGAAAAAATTAGCAACTGATCATAATGTGTATAGAGTTTCACTAGATTTTCAGGTAAACCTGAATATAAATGAAATTGCTCTTTTGGTAGAAATAATTTTTAGGAATGCCTTTCTTTTATGATGCATAGTAGTGGTAGTAATGGAAATATATTTCTAGAAATGTCTGTTATTATAATGTCTCCTTTCAGTTTAATTTTTGTTACATGTTGTTCACTGTTGAAGCATTGAGAATGGAACAGACTTTCTTACCCAGTATTCCTGTTACATTTTTGCTTTGTAAAAACAAGTCTGACTTGGGTATGGTTGAAAATATACAGTTGTGACTAAAAATATTGGCACCCTTGGTAAATATGAGCAAAGAAGGTTGTGAAAAATATGTCTTCATTGTTTATCCTTTTTATCTTTCAATTACAATATTCGCAAAAATCGAATCTTTAATTGAAGTAAACTATTTGAAAGGGGGGGAATCTCATATTCCAATAAATGTTTTTCTCCAAAACACGTTTGCCACAATTATTGGCATCCCTAGAAATTCTTATGAGTAAAAAATATCTGAAGAATATTCCCATTCATATTTTACATTTTTTAGTACACCTGGGTGACTAGGAACATGAAATTGTTCAGCCATGACAGGGGTATAAATATGAGGTATCACACAAGCCAGATTCCCTTAGTCATCCATCACAATGGGTAAGACCAAAGAATATAGTTCAAATGTGTGGCAAAATGTTGAGCTTCACAAAATGGGAAGTGGCTTTAAGAAAATAGCTAAAGCATTGAAATGCCCATTTCCACCACCAGGGTAATAATTAAGAAGTTCCCATCAACTGGAGATGTTAAGAATCAGCTTGGAAGAGGACATGTGTCTCCATGCACGGTGAGGAGGATGGTTCGAGTGGCCAAAAATTCTCCAAGGGTCACAGCTGGAGAATTGCAGAAGTTTGTTCTTGGGGTCAGATAGTCTCCAAAACTACAATCAAACATCACTTACATCACAAGTTGTTTGGGAAAGTTTCAAGAAAAAAGCCTCTCCTCTCATCCAACAACAAACTAAAGCATCTTCAGTTTGCCAGACACTACTGGAACTTAAAATGCAACTGGGTTCTATGGTCAGATAAAACAAAAATAGAGCTTTGTGGCAGCAAACACCAGAGATGGGTTTGGTGCGCACACAGAGAGGTAGCCATATGGAAAAGTATGTCATGCCCACAGGTAGATATGGTGGTGGATCTTTAATGTTGTGGGGCTGTTTTATGCCAGATGTCCTGGACATCTTGTTCAGTTACATGACATCATGGACTCAATCAAATATCAACAAATAAAAAATCTAAACCTGAATGCCTCTGCTAGAAAGCTTAAAATGGGCCCTGGTTGCATCTTCCAGCAGGACAATAATCCAAAACACACATCAAAATCAACACAAATATATTTTACTGACCACAAAATCAAGGTTCTGCCATGGCCATCCCAGTGCCCTGACCTGAACCCCATAGAAAACCTGTGGGGTGAACTGAAGTGGAGAGTCCACCAGCGTGGACCTCAGAATTTTTTAGGGATCTAGAGAGATTCTCTATGGAGGAATGATCTCAGATTCCTTGCCATGTGTTCTCCAACCTCATTAGACATTATAGGAGAAGTCACAGAGCTGTTATCTTGGCAAAGGGAGGTTGCTCAATGTATTAAATAAAAGGGTGCCAATAACTGTGCCTCACATATATTTGACAAAAACATTTGCTTTTTGATAAAACGTGTTGTGTTTGCAAATGTTTGATATCCAGTTGAGGATAGATTTTTTGTGAATATTATGAATGAAAGACCAAAAGGATAAACAATAGACATTTTTCGCAGCCTTTTTTGGTCATATTTACCATGGGTGCCAATATTTCTGGCCACAACTGTATATGTGTCTCTTATTGTATCCACGATTGTATGGCGGAATTATCAGAGAATTTCAAAACTGTGATTTCCAGGCCTAGAATTTGCTGTAATTTGCTCTGCATGGAGACAAGCTGTATTTTTTTTATTTATTTATTTTTTTACTTTTTGCAGGCACAAATAAGTGTAATTGTATTATCAAATAAATAAACTGTATATTATATGTAATCTCTTAATTCCAAGGATTGGTGGGCTACTTGGCATGGAATTCCTCCCTAACAATCTCAATAAAATTATTTTTTAAAACAGTAATGCAATAATCATTAATGACTAGAAAAGTTGTGGAAAGTAATTGCTCACAAAGCGTGTAAACCCTATTTCCAAGGTCACTACAATGTAGTTGATAGTGTGCTGATTGTAGTGATACATTGAGAAATAAAAAGATTCTGTTGCATTGAAATCACTCGGAAACTGCTATCTATGGCCATGTACACAATGCAGTTGAATATGGTTGGCACATTCCTTTTTAGTGCTTAATCCCATTCTGTACACAGTCCAGTCATTTGCAGAAATGACAACAGCTTTCTTCAACCAAATTAACTCCCAAAAAATTCAGGTATAGTGCTGTGGAAAAGTATTTGCCCCCATCCTGATTTCTTCTGTTTTTGTGTATATCTCATACTAAATTGTTTCGAACAAAATCTAACATAAAACAAAGACAATCTGAGTAAACACAAAATACAGTTTTTAAATGATAATGTTATTTATTGAAGCCAAAAAGTTACCAAAACCAATCATAGTAACTAAATCCCCAAATCTATGACAATACATTCATAATGGGGTTCAGCTGGACTAGACACCCAGGCCAGCACTGTTCAATCAATTCAACACCTAAATAGAACTTTTTCAGCAGCATGAAGTTGGCTAAAAGGTCTCACCCAATAGCACACTACACCAAGGTCAAAAGAAATTCTGAGGAAAAAGGTGATTGAAATACATCAGTCTGGGAAGGGTTACAAAGCTATTTCAAAGGTTGTGGGACTCCAAAGAGACTCCAGAGAGAGTTATTATCTCCAAATGGAGAAAACTTGGCACAGTAGTGAAACTTCCCAGAAGTGGCAACCTTCCAAAAGTCCTCCAAGAGCACAGCGACGACTCATCCAAGAAGTCACAAAAAAGCCAAGGACAACATCCAAGTAACTGCAGGCCTCTCTCACATCAATAAAGGTCACTGTTTATGACTCCACTATTAGAAAAACACTGGCCAAAATGCCATCCATGGAAGAGTGGTGAGGCTAAAACCACTGCTAACCCTGAAGAACATTATGGCTTGTCTAAATTTAGCCAAAACACACCTTGATGATCCTCAAACCTTTTGGGAGAATGTTCTGTGGACTGATGAGTCGAAAGTGGAACTGTTTGGAAGACAGGTGTCCTGTTACATCTGGCATAAATCAAACACAGAATTACACAAAAAGAACATCATACCTACGGTCAAGCATGGTGGTGGTGGTGTGATGGTGTGGGGATGCTTTGCTGCTTTAGGACCTAGGCGACTTGCAATAATGAGGGGAAACATGAATTTTGCTCTCTACCAGAAAATCCAAAAGGAGAATGTCCGGTCATCAGTCTGTGAGTTGAAGCTCAAGCGCAACTGGATTATGCAGCAAGACAAAGATCCAAAGCATAGGAGTAAGTTCACCTCTGAATGGCTCAAAGGAAGCAAAATTAAAGTTTTAGAGTGGCCTAGTTAATGTCCTGACTTGAACCCAAGTAAGATACAGTGGAAGGACCTTAAATGGGCAGTACATGCTTGAAAACCCTCCAGTGTGGCTGAACTAAAGCAGTTCTGCAGAGAATGTGATGTGAAAGACTGATCTCTAGTTATCGGACACATTTGGTTGCAGTTGCTGCTGCTAAAGGTGGCACAACCAGCTATTAAGTTTAAGGGGGCAGATAGTTTTTCATATAGGTGATATAGGTGTTGGATAACTGTTTTGCTTCAATATATATATATATATATATATATATATATATATATATATATATATATATATATATATATATGAAAACTGTATTTTGTGTTTACTCAGGTTGCCTTTGTTTTATGTTATATCTCATTTGAAGATCTAAAAAAAATTATGAAAAATACACAAAAACAAAAAGATCAGAATGGAGAAAATAATTTTCCACAGCACTGTAGTTACACCGCATTTTCATGAATTCCATGTAGTGTGTGCAGATATGAGTAGGATATGAGACATTAAACTCACTTAGCATCAAAGACACACATAGAACAGACACATGAATGTGACGTTATTCACATTCAATGTTTGCTGAAAAAGTTAGATAGAAAGTTAGAACTGACAATGAAGTTGAAAGATTGACATTTTTCTATGGGTTTCACATATGACCAATTTCTCTTTTAGCTTTATCAAAACATCTTTTGATTATTTATTGTAGTGCTTGGAGGCAAAAGAAAATTAAGAGAATTACAGAGGCCCCGTATTCCACACCAGAAATTCCTCAATGTCATAAACTAAATATTCCGCCAAGAAGATGCCAGAAAGTCTCATAAGAAGCTCATAAAAGTTGCTCTGCTGATTGTCAACTGTCTTGAGAACAAAGGACGATTCTCGGCCATCTGCTAAAAGAAGAGGGAGGGGGAAAAAAGAGACCCCAAGAGAGAGAGGAAAAAAGATGTTACTATGGAAGCCATTGTTTCTTTCATTCAGTCAGAACAAATATACATTTAAATTTCTATACTGAATGAAAATCAAATGACCATCAGCCTGACCATCATGTAATAAAAACACATTATCTAAGAAAGAGAGCTTGAACAGACTTTCTTTGAAATGATCCCTTTGTACTCTTTTTAGCTGGACACAAAACTAATGCTTTTCTTATCTCTCCAAATGCACAAAATGAACTTTTCATGTGTATACATATAATGACATCTCATCTTAATCCAGGAATTTTAACACAATTGTAAAACTCACTGTACCATAATTTTACCCTGCACATAATCTATGCCAAAGTGCCTAAAATTCTCATTCAAGGTTTAACCTGAGGATAACCCTGAAGATTATGGTATAATGACACATAGTCATGCATTACCGATGCTGTAAAACCAATGAATTATCCATTATGATTTTAGTAAAGTATTTTCATGTTTTTAAACTAGTACATTGAATATTCATGAAAGTATGTCATATTCACTACTATCATTTCACATGTCTTGAATATTAATGAAGGTTATTTTCTGAAATCTATGGAATACATTATATTAAAATGCATGATTAAACATTGCTCTTTTTCAAGCAAGAAACTGTGAAACTCAACACAAAGACCATAATTCACCTTGAGGGAGGAGAAAGAGTTGGGCACTTCTGATTTGCTCAAAACACCTTTGGGGTTTGGCCAACCTCAACTCCACAAAAACTCCCCGCCTCGAATGAACTCTGTGCTCTTCTCTTCGGACAGTTCTCACGTTCCAACCCAAGAGTTCCAAAAAACTCTTGAGAGACCCGAGGCCTTTCCTCATGGGTTCCCGACATCTCTAGAATGTAAAAGTCACAAGCCCTCTGCAGCCTCCAAGGCTCCGCTGGTCTTTTCATCATCAACTCAACGTGCATAATCGATTTCTGCTGAAAGCGACACTCCAGCTTCATAGGAACTTCAAGACCATCGAACCAGCACAAAGACCCCCTTGAACCTTGGAGTCGCAAGTTTGAATCCAGGGTGTGCTGAGTGACTCCAGTCAGGCTTCCTAAGCAACCAATTGGCCTGGTTGCTAAGGTGGGTAGAGTCACATTGGGTTAACCTCCTCGTGGTCGTTATAATGTGGTTCTCACTCTCAGTGGGGCACGTGGTGAGTTGTTTGTGGATGCCACGGAGAATAGCATGAAGCCTCCACACGTGCTAGGTCTCCGCGGTAACGCGCTCAACCAGCCACATGATAAGGTGCATGGATTGACGGTCACAGATGTAGAGTTTACTGAGATTTGTCCTCCGCCACCTGGATTGAGGCATGTCACTACGCCACCATGAGGACTTGTGTGCATTGGGAATTGGGCATTCCAAATTGGGAGTCAAAAAAAAAATTCCCTGAATCAATCATAATTCCCTTCTTGAGCTAAATTCCTTGCATTATTACATATAAGGGTGAAAAACATAGATAGATGTCCCAGCATTGCTAAATCCTCTAAATATTTTGGTAGAGACATCCAGGCTTGTTCAGCCTGAGGTCCTTACATTTAATGGTACAGTGCATCCGGAAAGTATTCACAGCGCTTCACTTTTTCCACATTTTTTTGTTACAGCCTTATTCCAAAATGGATTAAATTCATTATTTTCCTCAAAATTCTACAAACAATAGCCCATAATGACAACGTGAAAGAAGCTTATTTGAAATCTTTGCAAATTTATTAAAAATAAAAAATGAAACAAATCACATGTACGTAAGTATTCACAGCCTTTGCCATGACACTCAAAATTGAGCTCAGGTGCATCCTGTTTCCACTGATCATCCTTGAGATGTTTCTACAACTTGATTGGAGTCCACCTGTGGTAAATTCAGTTGATTGGACATGATTTGAAAAGGCACACACCTGTCTATATAAGGTCCCACAGTTAACAGTGCATGTCAGAGCACAAACCAAGCCATGAAGTCCAAGGAATTGTCTGTAGATCTCCGAGACAGGATTGTATCGAGGCACAGATCTGAGGAAGGGTACAGAAACATTTCTGCAGCATTGAAGGTCCCAATGAGCACAGTGGCCTCCATCATCCGTAAATGGAAGAAGTTTGGAACCACCAGGACTCTTCCTAGAGCTGGTCGCCTGGCCAAACTGAGCAATCGGGGGAGAAGGGCCTTAGTCAGGGAGGTGACCAAGTGGAGAGAGGAGAACCTTCCAGAAGAACAACCATCTCTGCAGCACTCCACTCCTCAGTAGAAGGCACATGACAGCCTGCCTGGAGTTTGCCAAAAGGCAAGGAACTCTCAGGAAGTTCCTTGCTCAAGGAACTCAAGGAACTGCCCAAAACTCTCTGAAGGACTCTCAGACCATGAGAAACAAAGATTGAACTCTTTGGCCTGAATGGCAAGCATCATGCCTGGAGGAAACCAGGCACTGCTCATCACCTGGCCAATACCATCCCTACAGTCAAGCATGGTGGTGCCAGCACCATGCTGTGGGGATGTTTTTCAGCGGCAGGAACTGGGAGATTAGTCAGGATCAAGGGAAAGATGAATGCAGCAATGTACAGAGACATCCTTGATGAAAACCTGCTCCAGAGCTCTCTGGACCTCAGACTGGGGCAAAGGTTCATCTTCCAACAGGACAATGACCCTAAGCACACAGCCAAGATAACAAAGGAGTGGCTATGGGACAACTCTGTGAATGTCCTTGAGTGGCCCAGCCAGAGCCCAGACTTTAACCCGATAGAACATCTCTGGAGAGATCTGAAAATGGCTGTGCACAGATGCTCCCCATCCAACCTGATGGAGCTTGAGAGGTCCTGCAAAGAAGAATGGGAGAAACTGCCCAAAAATAGGTGTGCCAAGCTTGTAGCATCATACTCAAAAAGACTTGAGGCTGTAATTGGTGCCAAATGTGCTTCAACAAAGTATTGAGCAAAGGCTGTGAATACTTATGTACATGTGATTTTTCATTTTTTATTTAATAAATTTGCAAAGATTTCAAACAAACTTCTTTCACGTTGTCGTTATGGGGTATTGTTTGTAGAATTTTAAGGAAAATAATGAATTTAATCCATTTTGAATAAGGCTGTAACATAACAAAATGTGGAAAAAGTGAAGCACTGTGAATACTTTCCAGATGCACTGTAGATTAATGATGGTAATTTTTAGGCAGATCTCTAAATTGATCATTTGTCATAATCCTACATTATTTTGGAAGAGCTTGAGCTGGCCTCTTTTTTTTTTAGGCTTAATTGCATGCTTACCTGCACGCTCTGAAAATATTAGGGACAGTTGAGTGTTTATCACTGTGTAGCGTCACCATTTCTTCTAACAACATTTATTAAGTGTTTGAGCAGTGAAGACACATGTTTGTAAAATCTAGCAAGCAGAATTTTCCCCCAATTATCCATTTTGCAGGTCTCCAGCTGCACAGTTGTACTATGGGCCCTTCATTGCCATATTTTGCACTTCATTGCCATATTTTGCACTTCATAATGCGCCACACATTCTCATTTGGAGATAGGTCTAGTCTGCATGGAAGGTCAATCTAAAATGTGATCTCCGTGATTTCGACCGTGGCATGATTGTTGGTGCCAGATGGGCTGGTTTGAGAATTTATGTAACTGCTGATCTCCTTGGATTTTCACGCACAACAGTCTCTAGAGTTTACTCAGAATGGTGCCAAAAACAAAAAATATCCAGTGAGGGGCAGTTCTTCCGACGGAAATGACTTGTTGATGAGAGAGGTCAACGGAGAATGGCCAGGCTGGTTCGAGCTGACAGAAAGGCTACGGTAACTCAGATAACCACTCTGTACAGTTGTAGTGAGCAGAATAGCATCTCATAATGCACAACATGTCAAAGCCTGAGGCAGGTGGGCTACAACAGCAGAAGATCACATCGGGCACTTTATTAGGACCATATTAGGACCATGTTCCTAATAAAGTGCTCAATGGTTTGTTGAAAGTTAATAATTATATTTCCATTTAAGCGTCTGAACTCTACTTGGTCTAATAAACCCCAAAAACAGCTTCATTTCAGGCAAAAGTCAATATATACATCTGGATCCAGTTCTGCGCGTCAATCTGACTCAGATCTTGATTTTTTTATATGAGTAAAAAGACGATACCCCAAATGTGAGACCTCCTCAACAGCGACAGTACAACACTCGACGAGGAGGCGCACGCAGTGGAGGATGCAAGGACTCAAGTGAGTCAATTGAGGAGGACACGCAAGATCTGAACTTAGTCTTCAATTTATCCAACACCAGCCTCTCAACTGCAGAAGAACAACTGCTAAACAAAGGTTTGTCAAAGGTTTGTTGGTATGTCCCTCCAACATCTACAGATCCCTTTCAGCTGAAAATTGAAATGTTTAAATTCTATAAATCCATGAAATTGAAATACTTTTACTGTAAAGATGTTTTACAGAGACAAGTTCAGCCAATGTCTGGGAATAAATCCTTTAGAGCTAAAAGTTATTTTTGCCCTCCCGTTAACAATGCAGCAATTGAAACTTTTTGCAATTTGGCTGATACGGATATTGATAAAACTCTGAAGATATCCAAGCCTGAGTATTGTGGCTTTAAAGGACAACAGACTTTGATGCAGCTTCAAAAGAAACACGATGTAATATGGAAACATCCTGATAAGGGCGGGGGTTTGGTTCTAATGGATAAAAACGACTATATCTCTGAAATTAAATCACAACTTTCAAATGATATCTGTTACACAAATTTGGACTCAAATCCAACTACGCTTTTCAAAAAAGAGATTGATGCCTTTTCGCATGATGCATGTGATAAAGGTTTAATTAGCTCAGTGGAACTGAAGTATCTTATTAAGGATTTTCCGGTAACTACTGTCATGTATGTCTTGCCTAAAGTTCATAAATCTTTGATTCATCCTCCTGGTTGCCCTATAGTGGCTTTCAAAGAAAGTCTTTTGGAACCCATATCTCATCATGTCGATCGATGGAACTTGTGGTGATTTTATACAACAGCTAAAATATACTAACTTTGAAGGTTATAATGCAAATATCTTTCTGGTCACATTAGATGTAATTTCTTTATATACCAGCATCCCACATGATATGGGTTTGGAAGCTCTCACGTTTTTCCTTGAATCAAGAATTGATAAAACTCCACCGTCTAATTTTATTCTTGACATGACGTCCATGCTTCTCTTTAAGGATTATTTCTATCAAGTCTTTCTGCTCTCCTGATCTGGAATTTCTCATGCTTCTGTGTCGACCATTCTGGCTACCGAGGGAATTCACAGCGGTCATTATCACTGCTGTGTACATCCCGCCACAAGCCGACACAGACCGGGCACTCAAGGAACTGTACGGGATTATAAGCAAGCCTGAGGCCACGTTCATTGTGACCGGAGACTTTAATAAAGCCAGTTTCAAATCAGTCGCACCAAAATACCACCAACATATTAGTTTTAACACACGAGGGGACCAGGTTTTGGACCATTGCTACTCTCCCTTCCGGGATGGCTACAAATCCCTCCCCCACCCACCATTTGGCAAATCGGACCACTCTTCCATTTTGCTTCTGCCTGCTTACAGGCAGAAACTGAAACAGGAAGCACCCACCCTCAGAACAATCCAGTGCTGGTCGGACCAATCAGACTCTACGCTACAAGACTGTTTTGATCACGTGGACTGGGAGATGTTTCCGGTCCACCTCTGATGGCGACATCAAGCTTTACACTGAGAGCGCAACGTGTTTTAGCAGAAAGTGCGTAGAGGACGTCATTCCGACCAGAACAATATGGATCTATCCGAACCAGAAACCTTGGATTAATAGCGATATTCGTGTGGCACTTGATGCGCGGACCTCCGCTTTTAATTCCGGGAACGCGGAGGAGCATAAACAAGCCAGTTATGCCCTCTGAAAAACTGTCAGATCAGCAAACGTCAGTACAGGAACAAGATTGAAGGACAGTTTAACACCACCAACTCTAGAAGCATGTGGAAGGGAATTAACATCACGGACTTTAAAGGGAATAAAAACTCTGCCGTGAACACCGCTGCCTCTCTCCCGGATGAGCTAAACACTTTTTATGCTTGTTTTGAGGGAAATAACACCGCCCTCGCGGAGAGAGCTCTCGCGGCCGAAGCTACAGAGGTTAGTTCACTCTCCGTCTCTGTAGCGGATGTAACCTGATCCTTCCGATGGGTGAATATCCGCAAAGCCACGGGTCCAGACGGCATTCCGGGCCATGTCATCAGAGCGTGCACGACCAACTAGCTGGTGTTTTTACGGACATTTTCAACCATTCCCTCTCTTTGTCTGTAGTCCCCACATGCTTTAAAACATCCACCATTGTGCCTGTTCCAAAGCAATCCAAAATAACTTGCTTAAATGACTGGCATCCTGTTGCTCTGACCCCCATCTTCAGCAAATGCTTTGAGAGACTAATCAGAGATTACATCTGCTCTGTGCTGCCTCCCTCACTAGACCCATTGCAGTTTGCTTACCGCAACAACCGCTCCACTGATGATGCCATTGCATCTAAAATACACACTGCTCCCTCCCACCTGGAAAAAAAAGAACACTTATGTGAGAATGTTTTTGTAGACTACAGCTCAGCATTCAACACCATAGTGCTTGATAAGAAACTCCGGGCTCTGGGCTTAAACAGCTCGCTGTGCAGCTGGATCCTGGACTTCCTGTCAAGCAGATGTCAGGTGGTTAGAATAGGCAGCAACATCTCCTCATCACTGACCCTCAACACTGGAGCCCCACAGGGCTGTGTTCTCAGCCCACTCCTGTATTCCCTGTGCACAAATGACTGTGTGGCAACACACAGCTCCAATGCCATCATTAAGTTTGCTGATGATACGATGGTGGTAGGTCTGATCACTGACAATGATGAAACAGCCTACAGAGAGGAGGTGCACACTCTGACACACTGGTGTCAGGAGCACAACCTCTCCCTCAATGTCAGTAAGACAAAGGAGCTTGTGGTGGACTTCAGGAGAAGAGATAGAGAACACAGTCCCATCACCATCAATGGAGCACCAGTGGAGAGAGTCAGCAGCTTCAAGTTCCTGGGTGTCCACATCACTGAGAAATTAACATGGTCCATCCACACTGAACCCGTTGTGAAGAAGGCTCATCAGTGCCTCTTCTTCCTGAGATGGCTGAGAAAGTTTGGAATGAACCGCCACATCCTCACACGGTTCTACACCTGCATTATAGAGAGCATCCTGACTGGCTGCATCTCCGCTTGGTACAGCAATAGCACCGCCCACAAATGCAAAGCACTGCAAAGGGTGGTGCGAACTGCCAGACACATCATCGGAGGTGAGCTTCCCTCCCTCCGGGACATATATACCAGGCGGTGTGTGAAAAAAGCTCGGAGGATCATCAGAGACTCCAGCCACCCGAGCCATGGGCTGTTCTCACTGCTACCATCAGGCAGGCGGTATCGCAGCATCAGGACCCGCACCAGCCGACTTCATGATAGCTTCTTCCCCCAAGCAATCAGACTTTTGAACTCTTGATCTCCCACGATCAAAATACATCAGCACTGCACTTTATTACTCTTACTCTTATATCTCACACCGGACTGTCATAAATTATATTATTATTATATTATATTCTCTCTTAACAACTTACTATCAACCGACAGCCTGAATGTCAATACAGTACAATACAACCTACTGTACATTCTATATATACTATATATACTTTTTTATTGTATAATGTGTATCTATATTGTGTGTATTGTATACTGTACATTGTATGTTATTTGTATATTGTGTTGTGTGTAATTATGTGTATATTAGATTTTAAATTGTGTTGTAAATCTGATGTTTATTGTAAATTGTCTCATCGCTGTCACGTCTACTATGTTGCTCGGAACTGCACCCAAGAATTTCACACACTATTGCACTTGTGTATTGTGGAATATTTTTATCAAGTTAAATATAAATTAATCAAGTATAATCAATGTAAATATAGCCATTTTTGTCTACAATTATTTCTAAAGGTCAAGCGTGGATTTTACTGTGTGTTTGGGTGTGTTTAGAGGCCTGTGGGAATGAGGCCCCTTAAAAATGGAATGTGTAATCACATATGGTACTCATATATGGTAAATTGAGTCTCATGTTTTGACACTAGAGAAAAAATAGGATAAGACCCCGTAAAGAGGTTCCAGATGGAGAGGGTCCTCTCTCATAGTTTAATGTTCTCTAAGCAGACTAAAGACACAGAACAAAATGTATGGGGTGTATTGGTCACGCCCTAGGTGAATATGTGTATATAGGCCTGTTTGAATACAGAAAGTCAGTTGTGCTGGGAGCAACTCGGCTTTGCTATCTCTGATAATAAAGTCTATCTTCTGGCAACAAAACCCTAAGACTTCAAGAGTGATGTTTCACAGAGGTGGCAGAAGCCACAACAGTATATGGTTGAGTGACAATAAAAGTGATTTGATTTGATTTGATATCTCCAGAAACAGGGAGCTGCAATGGGTTCAAAATTCTCCCCAGACTATGCCTGTCTTTTTATGGGTTTTCTAGAAGAAAACAATATTTGGAATAATAACCCTTTTTCCAAATACATTTTGATGTGGATGTCAATGACGTCTTTTGCATTTTAAGGAGATCTAAGGAAAACTTTGAGGACTTTTTGATCTTCCTAAATAACATGGCTGATTCTATTAAATGTAATGCTGAAATAGACCCAAATTCAGTATCCTTTTTGGATACAAGAGACCGTTTGCATTTAGGATCGCTATAAACGACATTATATACAAAAAACACTGACAAAAACAGTATTTTGCATGCATCAAGTTCGCATCCAATGTATTTAAAAAAGAGTTTACCATACACGCAGTTTTTGAGAGTAAAGCGTATCTGTACTACGGAATTGGATTTTGAGACAGAGGTAGTACAAATGTATAAGCAATTTCACCTCAGGGGCTATCCTAAAAAGTGGCTAGATGATGCCCTTTACAGGGTTTATACCATTCCTCCTTCATCCAAAAGCAATAGAAAAAAACATCTCTGTGGTTTCTACAACAACCTTTTCTCGACACAGCCAAGAAATTAAAGAAATAATAAAAAAAACATTGGTATGTTTTAAAGAGTGATCCTATTTGTCCTCCACTCTTTGCACATTACAGATCTAAAAATATTAGAGTTTTTTGGTTAAAGCAGACACTTTCACTCCGTATAATAAGAATGATGGGCGACTGGATGAATCCATTGTTTTTTTCCCATGTTTGAACTGTAAGAATACCAACAGAAAAATCAGCTCATTTAGGAGCTGTATAACAGGCAGCGTATACACTATAAAACAGCTAGTCACTTAGAGTTCTGAGAATGTAATTTATCAAATTTCTTGAGGTCACGTGACACCATGCAAGAAGCAGACGTGTGAGCAATGAGCTCTGTGCACTTTGCTAAATTTTTTTTTATTTTCATGTTATAATTTGGTGAAATTTGATACACCCAGTTACATATTTGCTCTTTGAGGCAAAATATGGCAAAGAAGTCAAAATCCTCGGGCTCTGGAGACATTAAAAGACACTTACGTGTTCAGGATGAAAGCCCCGACAGGCCTACAGACCGGGGACTTGATTTGGATGGCGCGGCGGGAGAGGTGATCCAGCGTCAGTTGTCCAACATGTCGGTGATGTTGACGAAAGTTCTTGCTGACTTGGAGGATCTCATAATACGTCGATCGATTACGCCGATGGAAATAAAATTCTCTGAGATAGTTAAAAGAGTGTCGGATGCTGAGAAACGAATCGATTTTCTGGAATCTTCGGAGAGGGAATTAACCGCTAATCCGCCCGCGATCAAAGTTCATTTGGAACGTGTTCTTGAAAAGATTGAAGATCTTGAAAATAGATGCCGCAGGAATAACGTTCGAATTGTTGGAATTCCTGAGCATGAGGAGGGCAGAGATATGGTGAAATTTCTAGACGAGCTTTTCCAGAGTCTGCTCGACATAACAGGCCACAAGTTGGAAATCGAGCGAACTCACAGAGTCCCAGCTCACTGATCTGCTGAGGGAGAAAGGCCCCGATCGATTCTGGCCAGATTTCTGAGATCATCCGATAAAGATCTTGTGTTGCGCCAGGCGAGGAGCAAAGGGAAGCTTGCTTGGAAGAACCTTAATATTTTCTTGTTCCCGGACTTTGCGAACTCGACAAGAGAGAAACGCGATCGGTTCAAGGAATGCAAGAAACTTTTACATCAGAAAAAGATCTAGTTTGCTCTGATGTTCCCGACCAAACAGAATAGAAACGAAGGTCGGTCGCAAAGTATTTATATGTCCCAAACAGGCAATGTCTTTTATTGAATCAATGGCTGAGTAAACTGCATTGGCTCCGCAGAGTGGCTGGAACTTGTTTTGTGAGTAACACTTTTCCTTGAAGAGACTTTTACATTGATGAAGGATTACTTTTGCATTGAAGTTCCAGGCCGGTTTGGGGGTGGACACTGCGGATGACCGCAGAATATCTACATGCTCACACAAAGGATATCTTTTATAAAGTTGACGGATTGTGTAAGTCATGGTATATACGTTAATGCGGCCTCCAAGTGAATTGACTCGACCATCTGGGGAACCGGGATGCCGGCTTTGTTTCTTTTTGTATTGGTTCCGCCTAGCGGCTGGAGCTTGTTCTGTTGAATAACACTCCTTTGGAACAGCTGTGGATTAATCTGTTCATTCTTTGTGCTTATTCCTCCTGCTGGCTGTGGCTTGTTTTGTTGAGTATTTTTACGGGACGTTGGAATGATTACGTCATCCGTTGAACTCAAAACAGCCTGCTCACTGATCATTTGTTTGTCTGACCGAGGAAACTGAACGGTTTTATATCAGCTGGAATTTGTTTTGTGGAAGATCACACCTTTGAGACAGTTCTGTGAATGAATCTACATGTCTTTTGTGTTCATTCTTCCTATTGACTGGGCTTATTTTACAAAGTATTTTCTGTTATGTAATTCTGCCTCAAAATGTGTGAGGCAAAATTGAGCAATCCGATGGCAAAGTTGTCATGGGGGCTCGTGGGCGTTCATGGACCTTTTGAGTTTAGAGGGATTGTCGCCGATTGGCGCTGTCGTGCGTGGGGTTAATGCGCACGTTTTTCTTTTTTCTGTTTGTTTTGTTAGGGGGCATGTTCGGGGTTTGATTGTTTCACTAATGGGGAATGTGGTCTGTATAATTTTGTTTTTGACACACAATTTATTTTTTCTATTATATCAAAATTTCAAATGTTAATATGAGTGGATTATCTCTCTCCACATGGAATGTGAATGGTTTGGGGCACCCCATAAAAAGAAGGAAGGTTATTACTTTTCTTAAACGTAAGAAATATGATATAGTGTTTCTTCAAGAAACACATCTCTCCCCGCAGGAAGCTGAAACAAATTGGGAAGATATGGGGTGGACATGTTTTTTTTAGTGCTGGCTCAAGTAAGAGCAAGGGAGTCATTATACTGGTAAATAAACATTTACAATTCAAATTTCTCAAACAGATTAAAGATAAATTAGGAAGAGTCATTATTGTTTTAGCTGAAATTCAAGGGCAAAGGTTGATTTTGGCTAATATTTATGCACCTAACGCTGATGATCAGTACTTTTTTATAGATCACGAAGGGATGTTGCAAGCTGCTGGCAGCACTCATGATATAATATTGGGAGGAGACTTTAATCTTTTGATGGACTCAGTCCTTGATCATAATGAAACAAAAGTGTGTAAACCCCCTACAGCAACATTGACACTTCACAGGATGTGTAAAAATCTTGGTCTTACAGATATTTGGAGACTTTTGAACCCATCCGGTAGGGACTATACATTTTTTTCATCAGTCCATAAGATTTATTCTAGAATAGATTTTCTTTTTTGATATTCAAATCCCTCATTTCATCTGTTGTTGATTGCTCAATTGGAAATATCTTAGTCTCAGATCACGCTCTGGTGAGTTTAGAGGTGTTGTCACATACAGAGAAAAAGAAATCATTTAGTTGGCGCCTTAATGTGTCCCTTTTGCAAAATCCTGATTTCCAACAAGTGTTAAAGACTGAAATCAATGTTTATATGGAGACCAACTGGTCCTCAGTATCCTCTGTGGGCGTGGCTTGGGAGGCACTTAAGGCGGTTCTTAGGGGTCGGATCATACAGTATGCCTCATTCATTAAAAAATCCAAAGCACAAGAACTTGTGGAGTTGGAAGGAAATATTAAAAGTGCCGAGGCAGAGCTGAAGCGCCGTATGTCATCTGATGGCCTCAGAGAACTGACCCTATTGAAATATAGATATAATACTATTTTGTCACGGAAAGTGGAGTTTTGGTTATTCAGGGCAAGACAAAGCAGGAAAACTTTTGGCTAGATACATAAAGCAGAGAGAGTCTTTTTCTACCATTCCCTCAGTGAAATCTGCTGGTGGTGAAATATTTACCTCGGCCATTGATATTAATAATGCTTTTAAAGAATTCTATTTTGATCTCTATAGTTCCACGTCTTCATCCACTGATGAAGATATTAGGAACTTAGTGGAACCATTAGATCTCCCTAAACTGACGACTGTGCAAACAAATTCTCTTGATTCTGAGATAACCTTGGAGGAGCTTGATAAGGTAATTAAGACCTTGCCTACAGGCAAGGCTCCGGGGCCTGACGGCTTTTCCTCTGAGTTTTTCAAATCTTATGTTACAGAACTGGCTCCACTTTTGTTAGAAGTTTATACGGAATCACTAAAGAACGGAAAGCTTCCTCCAACCATGATACAAGCCCGGATCAGTCTGATTCTAAAAAAGGACAAAGATCCAAGCGATTGTAAAAGTTACCGCCCAATTTCCCTGATCCAGTTAGATGAAAAGATTTTGTCCAAAATTGACATCACTTATACAAATAGACCAGGTGGGGTTTATTCGAGGCCATAGCTCTTCTGATAATATTAGGCGTCTCATCAATATCATGTGATCAGTAGGAAATGATCAATCTCCGGTCGCTGCCATCTCACTTGACGCCGAAAAGGCGTTTGATATGGTAGAATGGGATTATCTTTTTAAGATTTTGGAAAGGTATGGGTTCAGGAGTACATTTATTGGTTGGATTAAGTTACTTTATAGACATCCTGTAGCAGCGGTGCAAACAAATGGGTTAATTTCAGATTATTTTACTCTGGATAGGGGCACCCGGCAGGGTTGCCCTCTTTCCCCATTATTGTTCTGTCTTGCCCTGGAACCATTAGCAGCAATGATAAGAAAGGAGGATGATTTTCCAGGGGTGACGGCGGGAGGTGTGGCACATAAGCTTCTGCTTTACGCAGATGATATTTTATTATTCGTCTCCGACCCCACTAGATCTATGCCTTGCCTCCACAGAATTATTAATTCCTTTCCCAAGTTCTCAGGATACAAAGTCAATTGGTCTAAATCCGAAGCTTTGGCGCTGACAGCGTACTGCCCAGAAACGGCTTTCCAGCCGGGCACCTTCCAGTGGTCCAAACAGGGCATTAAGTATTTGGGGATTTTATTCCCAGCAAATTTGTCTGATTTAGTCAGAGTAAATTTTGACCCTTTAATAAAAAGGTTTTTGAGAGATGTAGGCAGGTGGGCTTCATTACATTTATCGCTGATTGGGAAGGTTAATGTTATTAAAATGACTTGTATTCCAAAATTCAACTACCTGCTTCAGTCTCTCCCTGTAGATGTCCCCCTCTCTTATTTCAAGCAATTTGATAGCATAGCGAAGTCCTTTTTTTGGAATGGTAAGCACCCCAGTTTAAATTTCAATAAGTTACATAGGCCAATTGACAATGGTGGGTTAGGCCTACCCAAGATTTTGTTTTATTATTATGCGTTCGGTCTTAGACATTTGGCTCATTGGTCGCTTCCACCTGAGAGAGCCCCTCCTTGGTTTTGTATTGAAAAGGAAGTTCTTGCCCCTATCTCGCCACTGCAAAGTCTTTCGATCAAACTAGCCGGAGAGGTTAAGTCGCACCCCGTTATTTTGCATTTGCACTTGATATGGACAAAAGTGTCCAGAGTGTTTAATTCGGATATTTATTTAAACGCAGCCTCGAGCATATGGCTGAACCCTAAACTATGTATTAATAAGTCCCCTTTTTTTGTTGGTCAGATTAGATTGTGAGGGGGGTTAATGCACTTGGTGACCTATATGAGGGTGGAGTATTGAGACCTTTTGAAAATTTGGTTCAACATTTTGGCATTCCCAGATCTCAGTTTTATAAGTATTTACAGCTTCACCACCTACTCTGCACTATTTTTGGGAGTGGCGCGCACCCTCCTAAAGCGGCAGGTGCTTTGGGAGAGGTGATTGCTGCTTTTGGAAAAGGCCATGAAGCATCAGTGTATTACTCCCTACTAATTCAGAGTCTGGGGGATGGAGCCTTGACTTCTCTCCAGAGAGTATGGGAAAAAGATTTGAATTTGGTATTGGAGGATGGAGTGTGGACTAAGATTCTTAAAAATGTCAAGTCTGTATCTAGAGATGCAAGGGTTCGCCTTATGCAATTTAAGATTTTACATAGATTTTATTGGACCCCCTCTATATTATATAGGCTTGGTCTTAAAGACACACCCACTTGCTGGCGATGCCAATCAGAAGTTGGAGACACTACCCATGTCTTTTGGGGGTGTGTTAAGATCCAGGAGTTTTGGTTGAGGGTTCAGAGGTATTTGTGTGATGTTTTAAACACTCAGGTTTTGCTTTTTTGGGTGATGGGGCGGTCATGCATTTAGGGGATAATCACATAAAAAATTGGGTTCTGACCAGTCTCATGATTGGCAGGCAAGTAATTTTAAGGGGTTGGAAGTCAAGTGGAGCACCCTCTTTTTCAGAGTGGTGTGTGGAAATGGAGAGGGTAGCTGCATTTGAAGAGGCGGTAAGTAGAAGGCTGGGGTTTAGGGACTTATTTGCTAAAAAATGGGGCAAATATTTAGTTTTTTTGGGGGACTCTCGGGGAGGGGATGTGGAGAGTGTAGTTTAGTTTAATCATATATGTTTATTATTATTTTATTTATTTATTTGTGTGTGTGTATATATATATATATATATATATATATATATATATATATATATATATATATATATTTTTTATTTTTTTGGATTGTGTGTGTGTTATGTGGGACCACAGGGGTGTTCGTTAGGGGTCAGGGTGGGATTGTATTAGTAGGGTTTAAATGTAAGATGTTGATTCTTTATATATGTGTTGAGTTTTTTCCACTGTCATGTGCATATGAATCAATAAAAATGTTAATTACAAAAAAGATCTTCCAATTTTTCCAAAATGTATTCCAAGTCTGTTTTGGATGCGGGCGGATTAGCGGATAATTCCCTTTCTGATGATTCCAGATAATCGATCCATCTCTCAACTTCTGCCACTCTTGTGACCAACTCAGAGAATTTTGTTTCCATCGCCGTAATCGATCGACGTATTACAGCAAGATCCTCCAAATCAGCAACAACCTTCGTCAGCATTACCTAGATGTTGGACAGTTGATGCTGGATTTCTTCTCCCATGTGCCTTCCAAATCGAGTCCCCGGTCCGCAGGGCTGCCAGAGGCCTCAGCTTGAACACGTAAGTGACTTTTAATGTCTCCAGAGTCTGAGGACTTTGAATTCTTTGCTATGTTTACCTCAAAGAGCAAATATGTAACTGGGTGTATCGAATCTCACCAGATTAAACATGAAAATAATTAAAAACTAGCAAAGTGCGCAGAGCCAGTTGCTCACGCGTCTGCTTCTCGCATGTCGTCACGTGACCCCCCCACTCGGTATCTGCTTTAACTTTTTTGGTTATTGAACGAGTTAAGCATCCATGTAGGGGGAAATATAGAATGGATACTCCTACAGAAAGAATCCAGATGGATATTTCACTTAAAATCTTTACATCCCCTGGGAATGAATGAAGATTTGTCCATCAGCTGTTTTCAATTATTTTTGATTATTATGACGCATCTCTATTTGCACATGATTATCATTTGAATCATGGTATATTTGCAAATATAACTATGTACAGTTTACTTTTTGAAATACGTGTAGACATTTTTGAATATCGGGTGATTGTTGTACTATGCCCATGTGTTTGAATTATGCATGATCAACATTTGTATTGGCATAATTGACATTTCTTGAAGTACAGTACTGTGCAAAAGTTTTAGGCACTTGTGAAAAATGTTGCAGAGTGAGGATTTCTTCAAAAATAATGAAATAAATAGTTTTCATTTATCAATTAACGTCATACAAAGTCCAGTAAACATAAAAAAAAGCTAAATCAATATTTGGTGTGGCCACCTTTGCCTTTAAAACTGCACCAATTCCCCTAGATACACCTGGACACAATGTTTCTTGGTTGTTGGGAGACAGGTTGTTCTAAGCTTCTTGGAGAATTTGCCACAGTTCTTCTATCTATTTAGGCTGCCTCAATTGCTTCTGTCTCTTCATGTAATCTGTAACAGACTCAATGTTCAGTGGGGTGGGGGGGGGGGGGGGTCTCTGTGGGGGCAATGCCATGTGTTGCAGGGCTCCCTGTTCTTCTATTCTATTCTATTTGCAAAAGGAGTCTATGACAAACTAAAGCTGAAGATATAAATAACCTTATTATAACCTTATTTTTGTGAAACATCTTATGTGCCTAAGACTTTTGCACAGTACTGTATAATGTATATATGACACAAAATATAATTCCTCACTGATTTGTATGCATACAACAATTCTTCTTTGAATAATGAATATTATTGGTATATGGTTGTGATATAATAACATAATGGGTAATTTTTGTGTAATTTGTGTCCTTCTCTATCTCCTGATATATACACGTAGATTCTTGATAACTTGTCTTTGTTACTTTAGTAACATACGTGAATGCTGGTATACCATATAAAGATGCAATATATGTTTATAACATTTAGCAAACATTTGTATATTTTTTAAAGTCTATTCTATTAGGACAAATATGGTAGACTACCACCCCTGGAGTCGCGAGTTTGAATCCAGGGTGTGCTGAGTGACAGCCAGGTCTCCTAAGCAACCAAATTGGCCCGGTTGCTAGGGAGGGTAGAGTCACATGGGGTAACCTCCTCGTGGTTGTGATTTAAGTGGTTTTCGCTCTCAGTTTGGTGTGTGGTAAGTTGTGTGTGGATCGCGGAGAATAACACGATCCTCCACATGCTGTGAGTGTCCGTGGTGTCATGCACAGCTAGCCACGTGATAAGATGCACGGATTGACGGTCTCAGAAGCAGAGGCAACTGAGACTTGTCCTCCACCACCTGGATTGAGGTGAGTAACTGCGCCATCATGAGGACCTAGTAAGCAGTGGGAATTGGGCATGCCAAACTGGGGAGAAAAGGGGATAAAAAAAAAAAAAGGACAAATATGGTAAATACTCCCTCTTTATAAATGGAATCAGGTGTGCTATTGTTAACGGGACACTGATGACGATGTAAATCTAAAAAGTTTTGTCTTTGCACTGAGCACTTTTTGCACTTTTTGCACTTTTTGGCTTCTCAATAAACAAAAAAATTGTAAGACTTTTTCTACACATTGTGTGCGAGCTTCCCCTCTCTTTTGGATCTTAGTATGATTTTTTGTGCTTATGCACCAAACTTGGAAATATAAGCCCTTTCAGTATTTGGCGTAGACCTCTACAGCTTTTGTTCTGCTGTTGGTTTACTACATTTAATTACACACACACAGTCAATTAAACAGAAAACATGGTATCCACAAAAATTAAAGCAGAAAACATGGAATTTGGGCAAGAATAAAACAAAATAAAATGGATTTCATAGGGCTCTAATACAATGGAGATCATAGATAGACAGGTCAGCATGATAACATTATTTTCAAGTAAAGTGCTGGGTCAAAATTATCACCTAATAATGCATAATATTGTGCTAAATATTTTTAATCCCTAAAACTATATAATTTGGATGTGACTGTATTAGAGTTTAGTGGCTTATATCAATAATAGTTCAATTTTTTCAAGTTTTTGTTTTGCCCTGTTGCACTAATCGTAAACAACCAAAAATAAAAATCATAATGTTTCTATTCCTGTCCAAATATATGTAGCTGTCAGAGGAATTAAAAACTCAACACATAATGGGAAATTTAAAAAGTCTTTTGTGCCTATAAAGTGCATTATCCGTTATCTGTTTTGAATAAGTGCCTTGTTGCAGTAGTGTTACATATGAAAAGCAAAAGTGTTTAAATGTGTAGTTTCATTTATAATCTGAGGCTGTTTATTCATTTTAGTATCGATACTGTGGTGCCAGGCCTGGTATTGTACTGAAGCCAAAAAAAATAAATAAAAAAAAATAAAAATAATTTAATAAAATAAAATAAAATAAAATAATTATCAAACCAACACTAACTGGTGAAAGCCATATTTTCATATTCTCCTCAGAATTGGAGGAGAACTATACTTTTGCTGGTTTTGAGGCTGCTCTGACTGAGAGACAAGTGCGTCGGAGAGGACGCCAGCTGACTGTGGACTTACTACTTTTGAAGCAGAACAACAGTAAAACTGGGTATTGTGGAGGACTTGTTGTGGGAATATCAACCGACGGCCTGTATAGGTCTGGAACGATATTGTTACAAGGTTCTTTGCAAAATCAAACAACATGGCAGGAAGGGAGACAGAAATTGATAGTGACAGTATGGATTATAGTGAGGAAGAAGGAAGTAAGGACAGTGAATGGGTTGAGGTAATGAGAGGAGACAAAGACAAGAAGGGGAAAATCTGGGAAAAAAAGGAAAAAAGATTAATTTAGCATAGGTGAATCGGAGAGTGAAGGATGAGAATGTGAGAAGTCAGAGGAAGGATTGATGAATGTAGTAGTTAGGTTCGAGGGAGAAGGAGGAGTTAAGAAGGTCGATCCGATCAAACTAACAAAAAGCATTAGAGGACAGGTTGGAGAATTAAAATATGCAAGAATATTAGGAGATGGAAATCTATTAATAGGATGCAAAACTGAAGCACAGGTAGAAAAGGCAAAGAAAATTACGAGCATTGGGAAAGTTAGTGTTTAAGGTTGTAAAAGTTGGAGAAAAAAGACTCAGTGGTAGTAAAGGGGTGATCTATGGGGTTCCTCTCAGTGATAACACAAGAGAACTAGTGGAGAACTTGAAGGTGGGAAATAATATGGTGAAGAATGTTAAAAGAATGACAAGGGGAGCAGAGAGAAAAAGAGACTGAGTCTGTCCTGATAGAGTTTGAGGAAAAAGTGCTTCCAAAGGAGGTGTATTTTGGTTTTTTAAGATACAGTGTAAGAGAATACTTTCTAAAACCCATGAGATGTTTTAATTGCCAGGAATTTGGTCATGTAGCTAAGGTATGCAAGGGAAAAAGAAGATGTGCTAGATGTGGAGGGGAACATGATTATGGGAAGTGTGGAGAGGGAGTGAAACCAAAATGCTGTAATTGTGGAGGAAATCACAGTGTTGCATATTGAGGATGTGAAGTGTATAAAAAGGAGGTGGAGGTGCAACAAATAAGAATAAAGAAAAAAATATAATATGCTGAGGCAGTTAAAATGGTAGGACAGGAAAAACAAAATAAGGAAGGCGGAGTTACTAAAGAACAAAGGCTGGTGAAAGAGCTGCAAGATAAGAAGAAAACATGGATGGAAAAGAAGAAGTTGGTGACATTTATAGCAGGTGTGATAAATGCAACATAAGAGATCAAGTCAAAAATGGAAAGGATTCAGATTATTGCGAACGCAACTGAACATCATTTGAATATGGTAGGATTAAAATGGGAAGAGATAAATTATGAACTAAGAATGCAGTCAAGCCAATAGACATCATGTGTAGGGTGTTAATATTAATAGTGTTAATATTACAGTGGAATGTGAGAAGCCTGATTGCAAATGGACAAGATGTTAAACAATTTAAAGATAACAGAAAAGAAAAACCAGATGTTGTGTGCATTCAAGAGACCTGGCTAAAGCCAAATTTAGATTATGTGTTATATGGATATGTGGCAGTAAGACGAGATAGAGAGGAGGAGGATGTGACACTTTTATAAAATAAGGAATATCATATAGATTAATAGGTGTAGGAAGTGAACAAGAATATATGGTAGTAAAAGTGTGGGCTAAAAGGAAAGAGTTGGTAATTATAAATGATTATAATCCATGCAAAAGAATAGAGGTAAGGAAATTAAAGGAATTAGAAGGACAGAGTAATGGTAATGTTGTGTGGTGTGGTGATTTTAATGGACACAATACATTATGCGGAAGTGAAAGAACAGACACTAATGGTCAGGTAATAGAAGAAATATTAGATGAGATGAACTTAGTGTCATGTGTATTTTGTTGATTCAAGTCTTTTATTTTGAAAAGTTTAGTTCCTGTTTCCCTTGTCATGTAATTTCATGTTTTCCCTCCATGTTCATGTGTCATGTTTTCATTGGTTTATTGTTTAATTAGCTTGTTATCAGTTCTGTTTTTTCATTGGTTTATGTTCTCCCATGTCTTGTATTTAAGTCTCATGTTTTCCATTGTGTGTTTGTCAAGTATTGAATGTGAGTGTAGATGTTTTTGTCAAAGTCATGTTTTTAGCTATAGTCAAGTTCATGTTCATGTTTATGTTTTGTTTCATGTTTGTAGTTAGGGTTATTGGTTATCATGTTTGTAAATAAACTGCACTTGGGTTCTTCATCTTCACATCATCGTTTTCATCATTGCCATTGCCAGTACACATTACAGAATACTTGACCGACTATGAACCCAGCAGTTCTACTCCTACGATACGTCAGGGGAATCGTCCCCTGGAGGACTATGTGGAGGACTTTTGCGATCTGGCCAGCCAGGTGGACTTTAATGAGGTTGCACTCAAAGACTGTTTCTGGTTTGGACTGAGTGAGCCAATCTCCATTCTGATGCCAGGCGGTAAGAGTACTCTTACCCTCACTCAGTATATCGACCTCGCCTTGCAGATCATTGGTTCCACGACATGGCCGCCGCCGAGCCAGAGTTCCAAGTCATGGTCGCTGAGCTAGTGCCATCTTTTGCCCTGAATTATTAGCCTGCTCCATGCCACGTCACAGCAATGCCTCAGCCTGCTCCATGCCACGTCACAACAACGCCTGAGCAATTGGACCTAGAGATGGTTCCCACCCTTATACCCACCCTTAGTTCTCCTGAGCAGGCAAGGAGATCTTTCGGCCCTCTGACCCCGCCTGGACCCTCCAAGCCCTGGACTTCGCCTTGGCCTGTTGGTCCCTCAACATTGCCTCAGCTCCACTGCGGTCCTTCAGCTTGTCGGCTATGCCGGGGTCCCTCCGGCTCCTCCTTGGTCTGTCGGTCACCTGGCTCCGCTTTGGCTCTCCAATCCTCGGCTGCGCCTCGTCCCTCCGATCTGTCAGCTCCACCAGGGACCTCCTTCCCTACGGCTCCACCTTGGTCCTCAGTCCCACCGGCTCCACCTCAGTCTTCAGATTTCCCCCATCTCCGCCTTGCTGCTCCGAGCCTCCAGCACTGCCTTGGTCCTCCCTGCCATCGGCTCCACCCTGGCCCTTCGAGTCTTCGGCTACTCTTCGGGCACAAAGTTCTATAGCTCCACCCCTTGAGCCTCTCATGGCTCCACCCCCCACGGACTCTGCCCTGGTCCCATGCCCCTCACCCATTCTTGCCACTCCATGCCTCAAGACACCACCACCCCCTGCTCCCTACAGAACTTTGGAACTATGTAATGTTTTTTTGTGTTTGTTCTTGTGTTGGGAACATATATAATGTGTATCTTGTTAATTTCATGTCTTTATTTTGAAAAGTTTAGTTCCTGTTTCCCTTGTCATGTGACTTCATGTTTTCCCTCCATGTTCATGTGTCATGTTTTAATTGGTTTATTGTTTAATTAGCTTGTTATCAGTTCTGTTTGTTCATTGGTGTTCTCCCATATCTTGTATTTAAGCCTCATGTTTTCCATTGTGTGTTTGTCAAGTATTGAATGTGAGTGTAGATGTTTGTCAGGCCATGTTTTTAGCCATAGTCAAGTTTTTCACGTTTGTAGTTAGGGTTATTGGTTATCATGTTTGTAAATAAACTGCACTTGGGTTTTCATTGCATCATCATTGCCAGCAGCCAGCCCATGTTACACTTAGTATGTTTAAATGATGGTAGTGGTACCAGAATAGATGTTAATACAGGGAAAAGTCAGTTCTGGATGTTTCATTTCTATCAAACAGCATGGCAGCAACATGCAATTGGTCAGTGTATCAAGAAGGAACTATAGAATGTGACCATTATCCAATATGGTGTAAGATAAACATTGAAATTCCCTTGACCACAGGAAGCACAGGTGGGAAATGGAAATTTGAGAGCTAACTGGGAGAAGTTTCAGGAAATAAGTAACATTTACTTAAACAGATTAATAATTAAATTAATATAGAAGCACTAGATAACAAAATTAAGTAGGGAATAAGGTTGGCTGCAATAGAAGCTATCCCTAAGTGCAAAGTAAAAAAACAATGCCGTGGTGGGATGATAAGTGCAAGGAAGCAGTGAGGAACAGAAACTGGGCATTTAAACTGGTGAAAAGAACTCCTAATTTCCAAAATATGATCCAATATAAACTGCACAGGCAGTGGTAAGGCGGACAATAAGACACGCAAAAAGAACATGCTGGTAAGAATGTTGTGACACAATTGGAAATGAAACTCCAGTAGGAGAGGTGTGGAGAATGATAAAAAGGATGGGAGGGGACCAAAAGGATTGGAGTTATCCAGTGCTGGTTGAGGTTAATGATACAGCAGTAACTAATAAGGGAAGAAGTAGAGACTATGGCAAATACTTTTAAGGTAAATATCTCTAGTAATCTATTGGAAGAAGAGGCAGCGAGAGAACAAATCTGATTACAGGGAGATATTATGTAGGAAAGATAATAGTGATGGTGAGCTAGATGTTCCTTTTAACATTGGAGAAATAAAAAGAGCATTGGAAAAAAACTAGAAAAACAGCTCCTGGTAAAGATGAAATATCTAAGCCTAGAAAGTCTTGAGAAATTACTATTGCTATATAACAAAGTGTGGGAAGAAGGTAGAATGCCAGGAAGCTGGAAAGAGGCAATAATAATACCAATAAGGAAGCCTGGAAAGGATGACAGCAAGCCAGGAAATTACAGACCTATTGCCCTGACATCACACATCTGTAAATTCATGGAACGTATGATAAATGAGAGATTAATGTATTTCCTGGAGAGTAGAAATTTGGTAGCAACATATCAAAGTGGATTTAGAAAAGGGAGAAGTACTGTGTGTTGGGCCTCATGTATTCAGATAGAAGACAAAGGCAGGCCTAACACAGTCGTAAAAACCTAACTCAAGCCCCCACATTCCAAGTCGTAAATTATACTGATAAATATCGCGCCAAAATCAAACAAAGGGAGTCCAAAACAGACTACAAATCCCATGAAGCCTTGCTCACTAAAGGATCGAACTCTCAACTCCTATTGGATGAGGCAAACAACAGAATGTCCCTTAAAGACATCCCTCAAACATGACATCATCAGGAGTTGAAATACCTCTGAGATGCTTCCGGGATTTGCTTCCAGCAACTTTGTTCACCGAGTATAGACACAGCTAATCGCTGCTCTCAGGTGCAACCTCGTGGCACAAGGAAGTAACGTCCGACTTGAAACTGTGGCCATACAATCTCCATCTCGCTGGACGAGTTGAGATTACCCTGTGTTCAACCGAACACTCTAACGGATCCGAAGGAGACCCCCAAGCAATCCGCAGTTTCATCCGTTTTCCTGCAGAAGTGAAGAGATTAAAGATTTCTCTTCCATCTTCAATCAAGTTGACATTTCTGAGTTCTCCGCCAGCCCGCCGAGAATTAACAGCCGTGCCCACCAACAGAGCGAGGAAACGGCCTCCCGTCATCACCCGAGCCTCAAGGAACCGGGTCGGAATTAAACGACGGATGAACACACATTCTGTCCTCATGCGATTCAAGTAAGAGGTTTACGTCTGGGCAGAGACAGAATATTATAGTGTGTTATTCTTGTGTTTCAAGGTTTTTGCTTGTACAGTTTACGGACCGCCATGTCCGCTCATTATTAATACTCAGGGTATTAATTATCACAAATTTGTTTTGCTGTATTGTGGTCCAACCAAATTGGACTGTTGTGGAATTTCGCCATCGCGGGTGAGACAGGTAAACTGAGTTCATCCATTAAAGAGTCAAATAATGCGGGACTGTTTACGAGCCGTCCACCACGTCTCTGAGCGATGAACTAACAGCTGCTTTCTCTCCCACGATCGCGAAATCGGCTTTAGGGCCGTCACTTCTCTCTCTCTCTCATACTAACCACACACACACACACACACACACACACACACACACACACACACACACACACACACACGCACGCGACCCCTCACAAACATTCTGGCACACATTTTTGGCTCCTAGATAGCTTAATGCTAAAGCCCAGCTTTGTCCCTAAGCTATCGTACAAGTGGATACACGCGGTAACTGGTAGACGCCATTGACTGGTTTCTCTCCACCCCCATTCGTGGTCATATTCCCTGGCCGGAAGTCTCGCGTGACATACTCTCCACGAGAGTCACGTCCGCCATTATGTGCGCGTCCCTCCTTACACACACACACACTGTCACACACACACCTTATGTGTTATAGGATTATTTTAGTTTCCATATCTAATCATATCACTGTTTAGTTTGTAGTTGTAAGTCGGAAGTTTATTGACTGCATTGTATTAATTATTAATTGATATTACTGCATAAATAAACTTTGTTTATATTACAAAGAGAAGTGTTTTGGTTTGTTTTATAAACCTGTGTCAGTGCTCGGATTCAAAACTTCATTCATTGTTTTTATCCCGAAAATCGAAATTCTTCGGATGTCGATTTTCCTAAGAAAATGATCTAATATTGAGACTGTTATACTATCTGGTTATTAGTCCCTGATTCCAGGGTGGTGCCCCGTCAATGTTAATCCTTATTAATATTCTATTGATTTTTGATAATTGATAATTATCTTTGATGATTGTTGAATTTGAATGATCAATAAGCTAGTGTTAATTTTAATTAATGTTTCATCGATGTTAACAATGAACGATTATCTTTGATAATATTTGATTTAAAGGATTAAAAAAAGCTAACATTGATTCTCATCAATGTTCTATTGATTTTAATAATTAAATAATTATCTTTGATAATTATTAATTATTGCTAATAACCAAACCCGCTCCTAAACGTAGCGCACTACATTTACTGGAGCCCCATATGAGATTTTAATGAGTTAGATTCAATTAATTAATTTAAATATTAATTAATAACTAAAGAAATAATTATTAATTATTTCTGATAGTAACACTGATCTAAACAACCAGTAAAGCCTTACATGTGGATCCAATAATATGTTTAGAGGATGAAGTAAGAAAAGCCCAAGTAAACAAAGAAACAGTGTTGGCTGTATTTTTTTATGTTGAAAAGGCCTATGATATGCTATGGAAAGAGGGACTTCTAATCAAAATGCATTTATTGGGTGTTGGAGGAATATTTAATTGGATAATGGACTTTCTAGACAGAAGAACTATCCAAGTGAGGATGGGAACAGAGATTTCCAAACAGTACATAGTAGAAAACGGAACACCCCAAGGGAGCATATTAAACCCAACTCTGTTCACCATTATGATTAATGATATATTCTTAAATATCACAAAAGACAAGGGAAGATCATTGTTCACGGATGACGGGGCTTTATGGAAAAGAGGAAGGAATGTTGAATATATAATAAAGAAAGTGCAAGAAGGAATCAGCCAAGTGGAAAGTTGGGGTATATAATGGGGTTTTAAATTTTCAATTGAAAAAACAAAGGTTATGTTCTTTACAAGGAAACAAATCAGAGAAGGTCAGTTGAAATTGTATGGGAATTGTTTAGAAAAAGTTACAAGTTTTCAGTTCCTGGGAATATATTTTGACACAAATTTAACATGGAAACAACATATAAAATATGTAGTTGATAAATGTAAAAAAGTCATAAATGTCATGAGATGTCTTTCCGGACTAAAAAGTGGGGCTAATGTTATAGCTTTGAAATATATTTATATAGCTTTAATAAGGTCAAGGTTCGATTATGGAAGTATTGTTTATGGCTCAGCGTCAAAGTCTGCACTAGCAGATCTAGATATTGTGCAAGCTCAAGCTTTAAGAGTTTGTCTAGGAGCAATAAGAATTACCCCAGTGTGTGCAATACAAGTGGAAGCTGGAGAAATGCCACTGGGGTTACACCGAAATCAGCTGGTAGCCAATTACTGGATTAATCTGAGGGGGCATAGAGACTACCACCCAACAAAAAAGGTGTTGCAAACATGTTGGGAGAAGGAGAGGATGCATAGAGAAAGCTCTGGGTGGACAGGAGATCAAATAGCAAAAGATGTGGGAATGTATGATAAAGAAATTGGAGAAACTGTTATATGGCCCATTAAACCAGTATGGGTGCTGATGTATCCATACGTAGGTATGGAATTACTGAAGATTAGACAAAATATTATAGATGAGTACTATAGGTATAGGGACTGTAAATACAAAGACAATATTCAGATTTTCACAGATGGATCAAAAGATTTAGAAACAAATGCAACAGGATCAGGTGTTAATGTGCCTTGTTTCCATGTGGAGCTTAATAAAAGAGCGTCTGACTATCTAAATATCTATGCTGTTGAGTTGTTTGCCATATTGATGGCAGTAGAGTGGATTGAACAAACCAGGGGTAACACATTTTTAGTATGCAGTGATTCTATAGCTGCCCTTGTAAGCATCAAATCAGGCACAACCAGAAACCATCAGGATCTGCTCTATGAAATCTTGTTTAGCTATTCAAGAACAACTAGACAGGGGGAAAATGCCTCATTTATGTGGGTCTCAGCTCATTCATGTATCCAGGGCAATGAAAGAGCAGACAAATTGGCAAAAAAAAAAGCAGTCAAAAAAGAAAATGTTGAAATTAATATTAAGTTATCAAAATCAGAAGGGAAAAGAACTGTGTGGAGGAAAATAAATAAAAAATGGCAACAACAGTGGGATAATGCAATAAAAGGGAGACATTCATACTCAATACGAAGCAGAGTTGGTATTGTAAGAAATACAATATAAAAGGGATATAGCAACCTTAACGCTACACTTCACATCATGGGAAAACATCCAACAGGTCTGTGCACTCAGTGTCAGGAATATGAGACAGTTGAACATATTCATACGTCATGTGAGAAATTCAATCAAGAAAGACAAGAAATGATGATACAATTATGGGAAATAGGACGGATAGAGGACAATATTAAAAGTATGCTAGAAACTAAAAACAGTAAACAAGGGAGGAAGTGTCTATTTAATTTTCTAAAAAAGACTGGACTGGACAAGCGACTTTAAATAAATGGACTCTAGGTAAGTGTAGAACAGAAGGTGGCAGTAATGCAACAATCCGGATGCCAACTGCCATAAAACCCCAACGAAGAAGAAGAAGAAAAAGCTTTTTATTGTGACGTCATAAGGCTGCGCTGCGATTGAGCGATTCATCGGTCTGTTGTTTCTGTTTCAGGTTTGTTTTCAGCTTTTAATATGAATAAAACGATACAAAACGGTCAAAAGTGCTGCAGAGCATTACAAGTATGTTCCAACATCATGATACTGTTATTGGAGTATTTATGCAGTGGTTTATGAAGTGCTGATAGTTTGTTTTTTTACTGTTTTGTGTAAATACACATTGTGCTTTTACTTTACATTCAGTAAATATTGAGATTACTTGAATGAATGCTTTAACAGAGATCTAGTTACACATACAGAGTTACTCGTACACATGTTCTCCTTGTATATTAATTGTGTTGTGTATCAGACTGCTGGAGGTTCATGTCAGGATTAATTTAAATAAGACCTTATTATAGGGCTTGTATATTCTATATATATTCTGACGGTATACCTACAGTATGTGTGGGTCACTTTACTGAGCTGGGACTGTGCTTCCAGTAAAAATAAATTGTGTCCTTTCAAAATATTGTTTTTATAGTTAGTCATACACTGTAAAAAAAAAAAAAAAATCCTGTTGTTTGTACAAAAAACAAACAAACAACAACAACAACAAAACCGGCAGCTGTGGTTGCCAGAATAATTATGTAAAAAAATAAAGTAAAAATGTAAACAACTTTACAGAACAACCTGTTATTTTTACAGTTTAAAACTGTTGTGATTTACATGACCACAAATAAAAAAAGCTGTTACATTTACAGTAAAAAAACATCATAAACTTGATATTAACCTTCTGAAACTGTAAAAATCTGCTTTTTACTTTATAAGGAATTGTTAATCACCGTAGTAATTACAGAAGAGCACATGATGACATGAGGTTCATCAATAGTGGCTCTTCCAGGAGCAATGACCAATAAAGACGTAGAGACAGCGCTCAGTGTCAATCACACAAACACTAAACACCATCAGGGTAACACGTGAAATTAAAATAATGTAATAAACATTAACTAAACTACATCAAATATAAAACAGAACACCCCAAAGTACATAACTGAAATAACTATTCTAATAAAATATAATGAAATAATACATGGAATTGTGGGAATGCCCGATTATAGTTTCTTACTGTAATTTTAACAACAATTTACTGTAAAAAGTACATGAACTCTCTTGTTAAACATAATATATATTTTTACTATTAATTATATGGGAAAATCATACTTTTTACATCTAAGATATGTTATTTTTACAACATTTCATTGTAAAAACTACTGTATTGTCTTAAAATATATTTAAAAAATACTGGATATTTTACAGTTAATACCTGTTAATCAATGAACATTTTTTTTTCTGTAGCATTTTTACAGTCTTTTACCATTGAAATTACAGACATTTTTTACAGTGTATCTTGAAATATCTAAAGGTAAACAGGGCAAGTTTGTTAGAACAGGAGGAAAACTTGTCTATAATTTGTCCAAAATTCATGGAGGTCCAGATTTTAATCCCCTTCATTCTACTGTTTGTACTTGCCCTTATGAATGTTTAGCCTGTAATAGTTCTTCAACTGTTTAATTGGCATTGATAGCCTAATAATAGGGCCATAACCACAATGGATGGCTCCTCATCATGACTTTAGTTAGGTTAATGTAGCTACTCTCTCTAAAAAAATTAACTAGTATTTGTAAACAATATAAAAATGAAGATAAACAGATTCCTCCTAATAGATTTAATATGTCTTTCTACAGAATAAACATGATACATTTTAGTAAGAGTGATGATGTGCATTTTAAAAAGCCTTATAATTGATGTTGATTCATGGTGTTATCTCCACTTTACTTTATCAGTGCTGTATATAATGTCGGGGCTGTCTAGCAGTTTAAGAGGTTTTACTTCTTTACCCAGCGATTTAAATGAGATGATTCTCAGTAGAATTCATATTAAGTGCATTATTTTTGTGGTGTCCGCAAATCGAGATGTCTAATGCGTGTTGAGTCGCGCGCTCTGCCCTACACCAGAGCTTTGTTTATCCTGTCTCTGGAGCACACTGATGTGCGTTGCGTTGGTAAATTTACTTTGGCACGAAAATTCAAGTGTCGTGCTGAAGGAAAAATAAAAAGTTGAAGATTTGTTGTGACGTTTTATTTGTTTTATATTGAATTATATTGAATTACGTTTTCTTGTTATTTGGCATGAAATTAACTTGGGTAGTTACTTAAACAGATTTATTGCACTTTCATGTTAGCCTAAATCAAATAATAGAAACGGTGAAACACAGAGAAACTTTGTTAAAGGGTCTCAGCTCACCATGCATTACCTTCAGTCTACTGGAACATTAGTATATTATAGTAATATTCTACTGTATAATAATAGTAATTATTGTTATTATCACTCCTATCTTGGAGTCCTTGCACTGGCTCCCTGTCAGGTTTCATTTGATTTTAAAATTCTCATGCTTACATACAAGGCTTTGCATGGTTTGGCTCCTCAGTATTTGGCTGAGCTTTTAACCCATTACACTCCAAAATGTGATCCGCTCCTCCAATTCTGGTCTTTTAACTGTTCCTCAGACTCGTCTATGCACTATGGATGATTGGCCATTTTCTTCTTATGCTCCAAATCTGTGGAACTCCCTTCTGATATTAGAGAAGCACAGTCTTTTAGTGTATTTAAAGCTTATTTCTAAACATATTTCTTTAGGATAGCTTTTACTTGATGATTTTGTCTTTTTATTATTTTATTATTATTATTATTTTGAATCGTGTTTTATTATTAACTGTTTTTGATGCATGCTTTTATACTCTGTTTTATGCTTTGTACTTCTGTTTTCAATTTCTTTTTCCTATTTAAAGTGCCTTGAGAGGCCTTTTTAAAGGTGCTATATAAAATAAAGTTTATTATTATTATATACAACATTAATCTTTTTACTGTAATTTCGTACTTTGATTGCTATGCAGTCCCGAACCGTTATTTTGGCTGAAAACTAAAGGAAGACCTTTGAGTTTCTTTGTGGAACTGACACCAGCTTTGTGCTCCTCATTTTTAAACATGGTGAAATGCTCTCATTTTCTCCTCTCTCCATAAAAGCCCGGCATCATGGAGTTACTTTAGATTTGCTTAGAAACATATGGAGACATATTTGGAATTACACAGTTGTGGAATTACAGTAAATCTGGAGCACTTTAAATATATCATGGTTAGCGAACGTTAATGAACCAACCACACCAAACTCGGAGCACATCTGTTCAAAGAACCACTCTGAGAGCGCTGAAAACACTGTATCATGAACCTCATGTGTTACAAGAATGTTTAATACACAACAGACAGAACAGAGCGGCACACAAGTGAGCCATAAAACACATGGCTACATATTTCAGAGCATGCTTTAAAGCTAAACAGATTGGTCATTACCTAACTTATGAAAAGAGCGGCCATCTAAAGAGCTTGTTATTTGGTCTATTGTCTGTAGACACAGCCCATAATGAGAATGAACAACAATTTGCAACTTTACCCGAATGCTGATTTGCTTACTAGCTCGATAATAATTAATTTACTGTGAGAGCAGAAACCTTGATGGTGTTTAAATACCATTAATTGTGCAGCCCTAATCATCATTAGTTTACAGATATTTTAGTTTACAAATATGTTAGTTAGATATCCTTCACAGACCATGTAGCGGCTATTTTTACTCATTGTATGTCCACCTTAAGATTGTGCAAATCACAGCCTTTTGTGCTTTAATAATTGCACAAGGCTATATTATGATTTTGATTGTAATTTGATTGTCAGCCTTAGACAGAACTATATGTTCCAATCATCTCCGAAGTACTTGATGTTTCTTTATTAACAGTTATGCATGCCCTGATAAGTGTCTGTGGTAAAGAGGCAGCTTGACTGACTATAGCCACAGACCCATGAGAATTGAAGAGGTTGTGAAATCTTTTAGCATTTTACTTCTTTTATTTTTATTGTAACACTTATTTGTTTGTGATTTGTAATTTCTTCAAGTAATAATGAGGGGGCTTTCGAAGTATGTTTTGGAATGCATACATGTATAAAAATACAGTAAATCAGTAAAGGATAAAAATAAGTATATTTGAGGATGAATATAGAAATGTAAAATGTTAAGCAGAAAAGCTTAACGATTTTAATACATACATTTTGTAACTCTGACATTCATTTTTAATTTTTCAGGTCTGGTCTTCACTATCACACAGCTATTGTGAATCCACTCCCAAAACAATTCCCAATAAATACTGTGAATATTCCTGTCATCTTTGAATTGAAGAAGTGTTTCCAGAAGTGCAGGACAAACTTCAAGTGTGTCAATAATTTCTGACATACTATTGTAAAGATGGATTTTATTAAAGAGGAGAGAGAGGACATGGGTTATCCAGAACCATACAGAGTGAAAAATGAAGATACTGAGGAACAAATAGGTTGGTGTCCATTCTTGATTCTTCATTAAAGGTGCACTAAGTTTTTAGCTGGCTCTTAATCGTCCAGTTGGTCCCAGTAGTACTTGTGATTTTGGACTCTATACTGTCACCCATCATCCTGAATACCAGAGGTTTGTGTACCGAGTGCTGCCATTTTACAATGAATATGTCTGTTTATCTATATTTGTGCAGAGTTCCACACGAACAGGTTTTGTCTCTTTAATTCATTACTGTAATAAAGTTCACAAGATGGGCTTGAAGAAAGAGGAAGCTGGAACCGGCTTGTGTCTCTCTCTCTCATCTGCCGCTGTCTCCTCTCCTTAAATACTCCCGCCGCTCCTCACTGGAATGCGAGAACAGTGTGGCACACATGTGGAGCTCATTTACCGCTTATCTTCCCGGCCTCGCTCTGCCCAGATGCCACTCGGCCCCGCCCTGCTCACCACAATTATGTTTAGTCATTTGAATTAGGGGTGTAACGATCCATCGATCTGGATTGATGCGATCAAATAACCAATGATGCGCTGTCATCGAAGCATCTCGTAAACATTGATGTGTATTTTTTAAGATGCACCTTTATTTTGACACTTTCATGTCATCCACATCCGTACGCATTTCTTTAATTTTTTTATATATATTATTAAACAATTTAAAGTGTACAAACAAATTGAACGAAAAGAAGACCCCTCCTACCAAATCCTATTCCTGCTGACCCATTATCTGGTCTTAAGTTATAGCATAGGGAAGCCATTCATGATTAAGTAAACGCAAGATATTATAGCAAGAAAAATAAAGAACAAGTAGATTGAAAATAAACACATACATACAGTACATGCACATTTATAAAGAAAAAGGAAATAAAAACAACAATAATTAATAATAAATAAAAATATATGTATACATATACAGTGTTTCCCCCTAGGATTTTTTTCAGCAGCGGTGCTGTTGTGCACACATCCACAAGCCCGCAACGCCGGACTTGTATTAACACACGTTGGTGGAGGAATAGCTTAAAACAGGGGTGTCAAACTCAATTTCTGCCAGGGGCCACATCACGGTTTATTTGTGCCCTCAAAGGGCCTTTTGAAAATGTGGCACCAGCACATGCTTTGGTAGCACCCATGCAATTACCAATAATATTACATGTTTTGTGCATTGAAATGCACATTTAACAGTACAGCATTTATTAATTTGAGGTTGGGATGCAGATGAAAAGTATGCTATTAACAATAGTAACATTTGTGGAAAAAATGAACACCCAATTTTAATATGGCTAAATTGAAATATTCTGACAGTGTGACTAAGTTCTCCTTTACTTTCATCAGGCTCCTACTGATTAAACTACAGTCATCTCTTGGAATTTCTGAAGGCAAAGAAAACAACTTACATTTTCCTACAAACAGAGAGCATTACAAGAGGACACATTTTATACAGTTGGACCACTGATGGCTTGGTCCATATAATTATGAAAATTTACCATAGTCCTTCCATAATATCCATAGTTTTAGCAATGATATTTGTAATAGTTCATGGTAACCATAGGTAAATCCATGCATGGCTCCTCACTACCATGGTTAGTAACTATGGTTTCTATATAAAGAACTATGGCATTTTTATTATGAAAAAAAAACAGCAGTCTAAATACATGTAGAAAATTTTTAAGCCACAACTACCATAGTTAATACAGTACAGTCATGGATGGATTAAGACCTGAGAGGCCCATGGGATGGTACACCATGGAGGCCCCCCCATGACGTGACTACGGTTCACCTTTATGCGCTACAGGACGCTTGGCAGATTTGGTTGGATTTTTCAAATAGACAGAAGAAAAGTTTGTAGCAATGTCTGACATGACCAATTATATGCACTTTTAAATCCAAAATCATGCATTATTAATAAGGATGTGCACGGTATTCAAATGCCAAAATCACTATTTGGTTATTATGCACGTGTTTAGAGGTCTTCAACCCTATTGGAGTCCGATGGTACCCGACAAACCATCAGGTTTTGGGCCAGGTTCAGGTCAGTTTTTCAAGCAGGCTATAGGGCGAGTTACGGGATGTTCACATGTGCGTCTGTGCTGTTTTTAAATTGTTTTTCTATGTAAACACGCATTGGATTGACGTTTTTGATCGTTGCGCTGTGCCACAACTCATGACCGTCGCATTGTTTTAGACACTGCATTAAGTTTAAAAGAACTTTAATATTGTAAACGCATCTCGTGACACCTGTGTTCTGTTTCATCATTTGTTGCACTGCATCAGCGCTGGTGTCACACATCGATATTCTGATGAAGTTCAGGTTGCAAAGAGGACTTAATGTGACTGTTACACATGATTCCAGATTGTTTTTCACATGGCAAAGTTTCAGTGCTTGTTAAACAGTGAGCCAGTTAAACAGTGAGCACCCCCCCCCCCTTTTGGTCTGGTGTGCAGAAAATAATAACACAAGTTTGGGTAAATCATTTCAAATCAAACCATCCCAAAGAGGTTTATAAACCGTAGCGTGCGCTGCCTCATGGAAAGTGGACCTGCCGGGGCAGAATTACACATTTTCCATTGATTAATAATAGGCCTACTATGTTGCAGGCGGTGACAGAGATTATTTTAGTTTGACTTTAATGTGTTTTTAGCATTTTAAGATCTATGTATTGTGCTATTTCGGCTCATAGTACACTGTGCAATTTATTCCCTGCTAATCTGAGATTGTGTTTGACGCATCCATGGCAATAAACATTCTTTTGTTCCAAGTCCCGACAAATAACACAATAACCGTTCGTGAACTCTCGTGGTTAACCAAATATAACAAAAGTTTACCGTGCACATATTTAGGGTATTAAGGCATCTTTATCATTAAACATTAAATGCATGCAGGGCTTAAACATTTTAAAGTATATGAATTTAAACCATCAGCTTTGAACACAGTCAGGATAAACTGCACCTTATCTTTGTGTTTGGAAGTGTTTTGTAAATCAGACGCTGTTCTCTGTTGTCCTTCAAATAAACGCGCTGCACCTGTGAGATGCAGATTCCCTGAGCACGCACTCTAGTGCCGGTGCTCGCGCTGCTGTTGTCCAGCACGCATTCAGCCGAACAAATGGTATTTCACATAAGGCTGACATTTACGTGGATTTATAATAGATATCTATAAATAATTTATTTAGAGCTTGGGGCCCTTTGGGTTTAGAGGCCCCTGGGCAATGGCCCATTCGGCCCGGTGGTTAATACGTTCTTGAGTACAGTTAGTGTTACTACAGTAAATTCATGGCAAATGTTTGTAAGTGTTGTGATGTGAGAACTGAAAAGCCTTCTAATTTATGTTTTCTCCTGTTTTCTGTGTCAGTGCTGTTTAGAATGTGGGGGCACTAGTTTTATCACCAAGACATCAAGTTTTTGCAACAGACAATTTCCCGTTGACAGGCGGCGTATGCGTGTGTGCTGAACATGCGCGTGTGTTCCTAAAATGCTCATGCTAATGCGCATATGAACGGTAAAATACATTTCAAAATTCCACCAAAATGCCCGTCTGTAATGAACTCAGGCTTAGTGGTGGGTTTGAATCCATTTGCAGAAGTTTAATAAATCCAGATCAACAGGCAAAGGGATGGTCAAAAATACAGGCAAAGGTCGAGGATCAAAACAGACAGTCCAAATGGGCAAACAAGACAAAAACAATAATCCAATAAACAGGCAAAAGGTCATAACGTGAAGCAGTCACAATGGCAATCGAGAAAATGCTCAGTAATGCTAAGAATGCTAAGACTTGCAATACTTTGCAATGTGTTGTTGGAAAGCATGGCTCTTTTTAGATAGCAAACAGGAAATGACTGTAGAATAAAATGGAGTGTGATCAGTATTCGGGTGAGGGCTCCCTCTGGTGGTTGAGGGAAGCAGATATTACACCGTCTTGGTGAGGTATTCATGTAAACACAGAGAGTGATGTCTAAAGTGAATGTAAACAGTGGAGAAAAAAGCAGATTTGTATTCAAATTTCAGACTTGTAAGTATAAGTATAAGCTAATAGACCTGCTGCTGCTAGTGTGTCATTATAATAATCAAACAACCATAACAAGAAAAGGAGAAAACACTCATTGCTCTTGACTGGGTAACTTTAGTAGCTTTAAAAATCATTAATGTATTATAATCATACAGTGAAAACCAGTAGTAGTTTTATGTTGCAAGTTTATGTTTTTTTGTTAATTTATAGAGAGAAATGCTCATTAAGTTAAACATGCAGTAAGCGAGGTACTAATTTAGCTTCCCCACTCCCCACGAACACTTGGATAAGCGTAATAGCACATATTTATCTTGGTGATCTAAAGTTAGAGTGAGCGGCCATGCTAAGTGGCTAACATTAGGCTACTTACATGTTTCAAATGATAAGCCATGTTTGAGGTTGATGAATGTTAGGCAAACGTTTGCCTGCAGAGTTTGCATGTCACCTTCTTGGGGTCATACTTTACCCTCTTGAAATGATCCCATACTTTGGATTTCCTGCCCGACATAATTAATTACCGCATGGACCAGCCGTGTAAACGATCATGTCTGTCTGTCACTGACTGTGTGACTTCGCCACTTCCTGTGGATATTTTTTTTCTGCGACCAACCAACCAATCAAAACTTGGTCGACCAAGACTCTTCTCATTGACTAACTATGATTTGACTATGAGGGGGCAGCCCTAGTATTGAAGCTGGTATTGAGAATTGTCAAATTTCACTACCGACTACTGAAATTTTGGTATTGTGATAATGTATAGCCTTTATTGTACATGGTAGATCTGGCTGCAATAACATGATGAAAAAGTAGATCTCATTCCATAGAAGTGTGAGCACCCCTGCTGTAAATGATGGCGATGGAGGCTTTCCTTTATTTGACTGCCATATGTAACATAAAATAATTATCATATGACAATAGCCTCCTCCACTACCCAGTGCAGTTTACATTTCTATTGCAGAGAATTGAGTTGATTACATACACTATTAGGTTGGGCATCTTTCATAATTTTAGAAAAATATGCAACATAAACTTTGACATGTTACTTTAGCATGTAACTTAAATGTCCTTTTTTCTCTCCGGACAAGTTACTTTTTTACTCGGACAAGTGAATGACCAATTTACTTGTCCAGAGGACAAGCACATGACAATGTGTAATGTCGAGCCCTTCACGTGTTGTAATGCGGTGACATCACTGTAAGTGCGTACAGGTGCATCTCAATAAATTAGAATGTAGTGGAAAAGTTCATTTATTTCAGTAATTCATCTCAAATTGTGAAACTCGTGTATTAAATAAATTCAGTGCACACAGACTGAAGTAGTTTAAGTCTTTGGTTCTTTTAATTGTGATGATTTTGGCTCACATTTAACAAAAACCCACCAATTCACTATCTCAAAAAATTAGAATACATCATAAGACCAATAAAAAAAACATTTTTAGTGAATTGTTGGCCTTCTGGAAAGTATGTTCATTTACTGTATATGTACTCAATACTTGGTAGGGGCTCCTTTTGCTTTAATTACTGCCTCAATTCGGCGCGGCATGGAGGTGATCAGTTTGTGGCACTGCTGAGGTGGTATGGAAGCCCAGGTTTCTTTGATAGTGGCCTTCAGCTCATCTGCATTTTTTGGTCTCTTGTTTCTCATTTTCCTCTTGACAGTACCCCATAGATTCTCTATGGGGTTCAGGTCTGGTGAGTTTGCTGGCCAGTCAAGCACACCAACACCATAGTCATTTAACCAACTTTTGGTGCTTTTGGCAGTGTGGGCAGGTGCCAAATCCTGCTGGAAAATGAAATCAGCATCTTTAAAAAGCTGGTCAGCAGAAGGAAGCATGAAGTGCTCCAAAATGTCTTGGTAAACGGGTGCAGTGACTTTGGTTTTCAAAAAACACAATGGACCAACACCAGCAGATGACATTGCAACCCAAATCATCACAGACTGTGGAAACTTAACACTGGACTTCAAGCAACTTGGGCTATGAGCTTCTCCACCCTTCCTCCAGACTCAAGCACCTTGGTTTCCAAATGAAATACAAAACTTGCTCTCATCTGAAAAGAGGACTTTGGACCACTGGGCAACAGTCCAGTTCTTCTTCTCCTTAGCCCAGGTAAGACGCCTCTGACGTTGTCTGTGGTTCAGGAGTGGCTTAACAAGAGGAATACGACAACTGTAGCCAAATTCCTTGACACGTCTGTGTGTGGTGGCTCTTGATGCCTTGACCCCAGCCTCAGTCCATTCCTTGTGAAGTTCACCCAAATTCTTGAATCGATTTTTCTTGACAATCCTCATAAGGCTGCGGTTCTCTCGGTTGGTTGTGCATCTTTTTCTTCCACACTTTTTCCTTCCACTCAACTTTCTGTTAACATGCTTGGATACAGCACTCTGTGAACAGCCAGCTTCTTTGGCAATGAATGTTTGTGGCTTACCCTCCTTGTGAAGGGTGTCAGTGATTGTCTTCTGGACAACTGTCAGATCAGCAGTCTTCCCCATGATTGTGTAGCCTAGTGAACCAAACTGAGAGACCATTTTGAAGGCTCAGGAAACCTTTGCAGGTGTTTTGAGTTGATTAGCTGATTGGCATGTCAACATATTCTAATTTTTTGAGATAGTGAATTGGTGGGTTTTTGTTAAATGTGAGCCAAAATCATCACAATTAAAAGAACCAAAGACTTAAACTACTTCAGTCTGTGTGCATTGAATTTATTTAATACACGAGTTTCACAATTTGAGTTGAATTACTGAAATAAATGAACTTTTCCACGACATTCTAATTTATTGAGATGCACCTGAATATTTGTATGTGTTGGGGTCTCTTTCGCAGTGTACAAAGTGCACAGCTTACTGGGGCTGGCAAGCGTTATGTTGCATCAAGAATATTAAATGAACGATGTGAAATCCCAAGAGCAGTGCTCATTATTCAGCAGCGACACAGCAAAATGCATATTGGGGAAACACTGAAATATATATCCCATGTTGACTATCTTACATACTCAGTCTCTCATTCTAAGGAAAGGTATTGTAAGCTATTAAAATGGGTGATGAAGGGTTGCCATTTTTTGTTAAATAAGTCATCCCTGCTTCTAACTTTAAACTTGATCTTTTCCAGTTTGAGAAAAAAAATAAGATCCTTTAACCAGAGCAATAACGAGGGGGGTTGGGGAGATTTACAGGACAGCAGTATTCTGCTTCGAGCTAGTAGAGACGTAAATGTAACACTGCCTGCTTTTTTGTGGTTTAAAGACTGTTGTTCAGTTGATACCCCAAAAACAGCGATCAAGGGGTAAAATTCCAGTTTAGTTTCAAAGGACATTAGAAAGGGTTTTGAAGAAAGACTTCCATGAATTCTGAAGACTGGGGAAAATGCAGACATATGACTAAGATTACAGGGTGAAAGTGTTCGTTTGTTGCATAAGTCAGGGTCATTAGGATACATTTCTAATAAACAATTTAGCTTTGGATAAATGTACTATATGCAATACTTTAAACTGTATAAGGCCTAGTCGAGCGCATGAACAAGAGGTGCGTATTCTTTCCAGAACCCTGCCCCAGAGATCATCAGTGAGCTCCAAGCCCAACTCCATTTTCAGACATGAATGACCAATTTTTGACAATCATCTATGGATAGGATTGCACTTGTGAGATGAGACCAAAAGGATTTTTACAAATAATGGGCAAGTTGTTTCAAATTAATATATTATTATTATTACAAAAGTAATTTAGCTCAACTAGAATCCTATACATATATACATATCCACATATGTACACTATATATATATATACACAGTTGAAGTCAGAAGTTTACATACACCTTAGCCAAATACATTTATACTCAGTTTTTCACAATTTAATTGTAGAAAACATTCCCTGTCTTAGGTCAGTTAGGATCACTAATTTATTTTAAGAATGTGAAATGTCAGAATAATAGTAGATTTATTTATTTCAGCTTTCATGTTTTTCATCCCATTCCCAGTGGGTCAGAAGTTTACATACACTTTGATAGTATTTGGTAGCATTGCCTTTAAATAGTTGAACTTGGGTAAAACATTTAGGATGGCCTTCCACAACCTTCCCAGTTGCTGGAATTTTGGCCCATTCTTCAAGCCATTTTGCCACAACTTTGGAGGTATGCTTGGGGTCATTGTCCATTTGGAAGACCCATTTGCGACCGAGCTTTATCTTCCTGGCTGATATCTTGAGATGTTGCTTCAATATATAAACATAATTGTCCTTCCTCATGATGCCATCTATTTTGTGAAGTGCACCAGTCCCTCCTGCAGCAAAGCACCCCCACAACATGATGTTGCCACCCCCATGCTTCACGGCTGGGATGGTGTTCTTCGGCTTGCAAGCCTCACCCTTTTTCCTCCAAACGTAACAATGGTCATTATGGCCAAACAGTTCAATTTTGTTTCATTAGACCAGGACATTTCTCCAAAAAGATCTTTGTCCTCATGTGCACTTGCAAACTGTAGTCTGGCTTTTTATGGTGGTTTTGGAGCAGTGGCTTCTTCCTTGCTGAGCAGCCTTTCAGGTTATGTCGATATAGGACTCCTTTTACTGTGGATATAGATACTTGTCTATCTGTTTCCTCCAGCATCTTCACAAGGTCTTTTGCTGTTGTTCTGGGATTGATTTGCACTTTTTGCACCAACTACGTTCACCTCTAAGAGAAAGAATGTGTCTCCTTCCTGAGTGGTATGATGGCTGCATGGTCCCATGGTGTTTATACTTGCATACTATTGTTTGTACAGATGAACGTGGCACCTTCAGGCATTTGGAAATTGCTCCCAAGAATGAACCAGACTTGTGGAGGTCCACTATTTTTTTTCTGAGGTCTTGGCTGAGTTCTTTTGATTTTCCCATGATGTCAAGCAAGAGGCACTGAGTTTGAAGTAGGCACCACCAATTCACCACCAATTCTGTACACCTCCTATCAGAAGCTAACTGGCTAATTGTCCAAAGACTTGACATAATTTTCTGGAATTTTCCAAGCTGCTTAAAGGCATAGTTAACTTTGTGTATGTAAACATCTGACCCACTGGAATTGTGATATGATCAATTAAAAGTGAAACAATCTGTCTGTAAACAATTGTTGGAAAAATTACTGGTGTCATGCACAAAGTAGATGTCCTAAACGACTTGCCAAAACTATAGTTTGCTAATATGAAATCTGTGGAGTGGTTAAAAAATTTGTTTTAATGACTTCAACCTAAGTGTATGTAAACTTCTGACTTCAACTGTATGTATGTATGTATATATATATATATATATATATATATATATATATATATATATATATATATATATATATATATATATTATACACCGATCAGCCACAACATTAAAACCACCTGCCTAATATTGTGTAGGTCCCCCTCGTGCCACCAAAACAGTGCCAACCCACATCTCAGAATAGCATTCTGAGATTCTATTCTTCTCACAACAATTGTACAGAGCGGTTATCTGAGTTACTGTAGACTAACAAGTCTGGTCATTCTCTGTTGACCTCTCTCATCAACAAGACGTTTCCATCCACAGAACTGCCGCTCACTGGATGTTTTTTGTTTTTGGCACCATTCTGAGTAAATTCTAGAGACGGTTGTGCATGAAAATCCCAGGAGATCAGCAGTTACAGAAATACTCAAATCAGCCCATCTGGCACCAACAATCATCCATGCGATAATCTAATCAGCCAATCGTGTGGCTGAAATGCAGCTTTTTCTTTAAAGTAAACAAGCAGGATTTTTGTGGTAATCAACATTAAAATGCTGTCAATTGAGCCTAACTTGTATTTTACTCAGAATACTCAATTTAATATGGCACAGTTGAGCACATCCTATCCGTGTGCAACCAAAGTCTATCCAAATCAATGAGCACCAAATGCAGAAAGAAAAACAAACAGAGAAATTACAAACAAGTCTTACTAAAAGCTTCATAGTGCAGAACTTTTCAGTGGAGGTGGAAACAGAATCAGAACAGCCATGTTCTTCTACTGTCTTCAAAGCAGACAGACTGTCCAATTAGCTGACAATGTCTGAACACAATTAACGGGAGGGGCAACTGTAAAATGAATTTGGAATGTCATGGGAAATGCAATTACAAATGGACTTTGCTTTTCCATTTGAAATTTGGCAGACATTGTACGTTTAAATGAAAATGCAAATGGTAATACGCGATTTGCAATTGCATTTGGATTATGTCACAATTTATGCGTCCACAAATAGTAAACGCAATTGCAAATACCTCATTTAAACGCATCCTATTTATACATGAGATTCATCAATATATCCACAACATTTATGGAACAACTTACATCTACACAGTGAAGCGACGTGCATTTCAGAATATGCGTTGCGTAACTTGCGTTGTGATTACACTGTTTCCATAAGAAACACACTACACGCAATTTCACGGAAAATGAATAAGCCTCTAAAGCATGAAGAATTCAGAGTACAGGCTATCTTCTAAAAAGTAGCTTATACTTCAGTCTATACATTATTATTTCAGGTGCTCAAGTTTTTCATAACAAGGACTGTAGGCCTTTGTACATTTATACTGTATGTTTGATACATGTTTACATTATAAAATGTTTATACTTTTTTTTTCTAAATGTTTGAA